>NC_034610.1:35880166-35910313 GCF_900095145.1 Mus pahari
TACTCCTCTTGGGTGAATTTGCTTCCTTTTGTTCTAGAGCTTCTAGGCATGCTGTCAAGCTGCTAGTTTGTGCTCTCTCTAGTTTCTTTTTGGCAACACTCAGAGCTATGAGTTTTCCTCTTATGACTGCTTTCTTTGTGTCCCTTAAGTTTGGGTATGTTGTGTCTTCATTTTCATTAAACTCTAAAAGTCTTTAATTTCTTTCTTTACTTCTTCCTTGACCAAGGTATCATTGAATAGACTGTTGTTCAGCTTCCAGGTGAATGTTGGCTTTCTATTATTTACGTTGCTATTGAAGATCAGCCTTAGTCTGTTCTTATCTGATATGATATGCAATAGCTTCAATTTTTTTTGTATCTGTTGAGGCCTGCTTTGTGACCAATTATATGGTCAATTTTGGAGAAGGAATCATAAGGTGCTGAGAAGAATGTATATCCTTTAGTTTTAGGATAAAATGTTCTGTAAATATCTGGTTTCACCTGAGATCTGGGGTCAGAGCCCTCTCTGGAGGCTGGCTCTCCTCAGTGACCCTAAGCTCCTGGGTGTGCTAGGAATAAACCCCAGGTTGGGAGGGTTTCCTGCCCCTGTTCCTGCTGGCACAGGGCACTCCCAGCTGTTTTGGAACAGATGTTGTATTCCACTCACCAGTGATCCCAAGATCCTAAATGTGCCAAGCCTCCTGCGGCATGAAAATCCTCTGGGGACCGTGGAACTGTCTGCCAAGTTTGTGCCCAAGGTGGCTCGGGCTGGCGCAGACCTGAACAAAAGATTTTTTTTTTTAACATAGATAAGTACAGGGGTTGAAAGAAACAGAAGATTTTATACACCGAAGTGTGGATCTGAGGTCCTCAAGGGAAAGTAGCAATTATCTGGCATAGGTTTAGCAGTGTGTACCATTCCTGAGGTGCTCCACTTACATTTAAAGTGTTGCTGAGACCTCCCCTCCCCCAAGTTTACCCTTTTTTTGATAAGTGACATCATAGAATGGTTCTGGAGATGCTTTAGGTGGAAGGATAATCTGATATGGTAAAATCAGGCGGTTTACAAACGATTTTTGGTGAGGTTCCTAGAGGTTTGGATTTCTAGCTGTGAGGGGAAAAATGTGTTAAGAAGTTGTTACCTGTGCTAGAATTACTGTTTCAAAGCTTGAAGAGGGTTCTAATCAAACTCCTGAATGGGCGCATTCCTTCACTTCTCATATCCCTGTAGTTTCTCTTGTTCCTCTACCCGGCCGCATTAGGGAGCCAGTGAAGATTTCCCATACTGAGAGATGAAGATTACCAAAGCTGTTTGCTGGAAGGGAAGAAACTTACTACAAGACTCCTAACCTTTCAATATATTCAAGTATGAGGCAGGATGTTTTTTAAATGTTTTTTATTTATTTACTTATTGACTAGTAGGTGTGTGTGTGGGGGGGGGGTGTATGAGAGAGGGTGGCACTCACACTCATCCACATATGCTGTGACATGTATTTGGCCTGAGGCACTCATAGATATATGCCATGGTATGTATGATCTGACACACATATGCTATGGCAAGTGTGCAGTCTGAGGATAACTGACGGAAGCCTCTTCATTCGTTTTACCAAAGCACTGGTGCTGAGACATCTGTGAGACCCAACTTAAAAACTGGGAGGACTTCCTGACCATCTGAGGTGTCTTCCTCCTGGAGCAAGGCAGACAGTGGCCGTCGGCATCAAGAGTGAGGATCACCAACCTCAAAGGGTTGGATCTTTTTTTTTTTTTTTGACAGATCTCTACAACGAAATCTCTTGGGTTTTAAAAAGTAAATTGACGATCCAGACTCTTCTTTGCACGGATTTCCTGAAGACCACGGACTATCACATGGGCTCAGTGTACTTGGGTGACCTTGCATGTTACTGATACATTTCTGGCAAACTTTAGAAAGGGAGACAGCAGAGAGAAAACCAAACACCAAGCAGGAATAATAGATGGTTACTACAAATAAGAGAGAGTTGCCACTAGTAAGAGATAGTCACCACTAATAAGAGATAGTTACTACTAATAAGAGATAGTTGCCACTAATAAAACATAGTTACCACTAATAAAAGATAGTTATCACTAAGAAGAAACAGTTACCACTAATTCTCTACAAGTCACTACCCCACAACATTCATTCATCACTTGGTGTTTAGGTACCTATAGGCCATATAAATTCTCCAGCTCATCTATAAAGATGCATTTATATAAAAGTGATAACCAGATTTAAAGCAGGGAAGGCACTATTTAATATTTAAATAATAGAAGCACATTTCATAGAAGTTGTATGGTTTCATGGAATGGTTATTATGTTGTACACAGAGAAGATCTTTTCATCTTAATTTTTGGGAGATGTCTCGGGAAGCAAAGACAAATGCATGCGTGACATTTGCCACATTTAACTGAAAGTTCTGTTAATATTTTTCTGAATCAAGTCCTCATGGAGATTTGTAGTCTTTTCACTTTGTGTCTTGTCACTAGGACACCTGTCTGGACAGCTAAAGTAAATTATTGATTGCTTTCTGAACACAGCAGGAAGCATTGGGATTCCCTGCCTTAGCTTCCTTTGCATCAATTTCTTGGAATGCCTTCTTCACATCTCTCACCTGTCTGCCAAGTAAGGAACACAAATGTTGCCTTCTCTAAGTTTTTCCTGACTCCACCTTCCACATGGACTAACAGAGTCCAGAATTTTCTTAATTCAGTGCCTCCGTGACCATCAGTGGAGGCCATCAGACCTTGTAATATCAGGCTCCAAGTTCAATGCGTCCCTTAGAACTAAAAAGATACTTAGGAAATTAATAGAAACAAGGTGATAAAGAACCCACCCCATCATAATAATTAATGATTTCACAATTTTATATACTAGTAGATCAATATGTTTCCTTCCCCCATGAGAATTGAAGACTGGGCCTCTGCTAGATAAGTTACAGGCATAAGACCTCAACCTGTGTGGGGCAGAGGCATGTGATTATCTGGAGATCTTGGTTACAACTTTGGCTCTGATGTCTAGCTGTGGAGAACTGGATAAGATACGTCTTCTCAGCTTTCATTTTTCTTATCTGCAGAGTTAGATTTGATTTATCAACTCTCCTCAAGGGACCGATATTCTACAGACTCGACTTTCACTACTTTCTGAAATGGACTTTTATGCTACTAAAACCAACCAATTTACATGCTCTTGGGTTCCCAATTTAAGATCACAACATAAATTACATTTCAATACATGTTAAACAGAAATTGTACTGTATTCAAAATTTAAAAAGACGCTTTACACAAAAAATTACACACATGCTTTCACATATATGTGGTATATATATATATATATATATATAAAACCATTCAATTCCCATATTCTCCATTCTGTTTTCTATGTCCTGTGATATTTAAATCATACATGTATATGACGTTTTATTTCTTTTTAACCTTTACTTTCTAATTTTATTTTACCCAAGAAATTGCTTTGTCCTGCCTCCTAGAATCTACCAGCCCTGAGAAGTCTAACTAGTCTTCAGACAATGGTTAAGTCTGCTGCTGCCTTCTCCCTGCAGTCTGTACCCCATCCTCACTTCCTTAACCCTTCTCAATCCCTCTCTCTCTTGGCTTCTTTTCTGGGAATGTCAGCCACACCATTTGTCTGAGAGGGACTGCATGCACACCCACCACATGACTTCATTTTCCTTTTATAGATGGGGATACAGAAGTTAAGAGAGATGACCATTTTTGCCACTGTTACTCTGGTTATAGGGAAAAAAACGAGATTTTTCTTTTTATGCCATTATGCTTCATTTCTCAAGTCACCAGGCCACACACTGAGCTGAACACTGCTCTGGAGCAAACTGTGATGGGAAACAACCTGAAGAGCTTCTTCTGGATTCTGCTGCAGGGGTCCAGCAACCCGAGGCAGGGCAGCTGTGACTGACCTCTTATCTCTCTGAGGGGATCATTTGCCAGAGTTGTAGAGTTTTCTCTTCCCTGGGAAAGTCTTTTCTGTGTACCTCATTATGTGTGTGAGTCAAACAGGGCATGTTAGGGCCATACCACTGTTTTCCTATTGTTCATACAAAGAAACTAAGTCAAGTTCTTGTCACACAACCTGCTCTGAAATGTGTAGAAACTGTCCTTCAGAAGTCTTTTCTAGAAAATGCACTCAAACGACAAGTCTTTGAAGATATCAGTAAATCAAATTCAAATTTGCCTGTGTTGGTTATTAGGTTGTTTATTTATGTTTTTATTATTTATTTATTTGTTTATCAACTTGACCCATGCTAGAGTCATCTAGGAAGAAAAACCTGGAATTTAGTAAATACCCCCACCAGACTGACCTTCGGAAGAGCTGTGCCTTGAGTATTTTCTTGATTAATGATTGATGTGTGAGTCCACTGTGAATAGTTACCCTCTTGAAATATAAAAAAGCAAGTTGAAGGATCATGGAGAGAAAGATAGCAAGCAGCATTGTTCCCTCCTCTTGGCTTCACTTTTTCTATTCACGCTCCTTCTTGAATCCATGCCCTGACATCTCTTGCTGATTGGCTTTGGCCTGGAAGTGTAAGCCAAATAAATCCTTTCCTTCCCAAGCTAATCTTGCTTGCCATTTTATCGCAGCAGTAGAAGGTAAATTTGGAGTGTACCTTTGGTTTTTATGTGATATGTTGCTCTCAGACTGGAAGCGTGGTTGGCACAAGATCTCATTCTCGCTCTCCAAGCACTGTATCATGAAAAACATAGATATTCATGATTGTCAGTTCATTTTGGAAGATTTTACCTTTGATGAGTATGAAGTGCCCCTCCTTGTCTTTTTTGATAACTTTGGGTTGGAAGTCAAGTTTATTCGATATTAGAATGGCTACTCCAGCTGTTTCTTCAGACTGTTTGCTTGAAAAATTGTTTTCCAGACTTTCACTCTGAGGTATTGTCTGTCTTTTTCCCTGAGATGAGTTTCCTGTAAGTAGCAAAATGTTGGGTCCTATTTGTGGAGTCAAACTCTTCGTCTATGCCTTTTTATTGGGGAATTGAATCCATTGATATTAAGAGATATTATGGGAAAGTAATTATTGCTTCCTGTCATTTTTGTTGTTAGAGTTGGCATCCTGTTCTTGTGGCTGTCTTCTTTTGGTTTCTTGAATCATTACTTTCCTGCTTTTTCTAGGGCATGGTTTCCGTTCTTGTACTGGTGTTTTTCTGTTATTATCTTTTGAAGGGCTGGATTCGTGAATAGATATTGTGTGAATTTGTTTTTGTCATGGAATACTTTGGTTTCTCCATTTATGGTAATTTAGAGTTTTGCTGGGTATAGTAACCTGGACTGGCATTTGTGTTCTCTTAGGGTCCGTATATTATCTGTCCAGTATCTTCTGGCTTTCATAGTCTCTGGTAAGAAGTCTGCAGTATTTTTAATAGGCCTGCCTTTGTATATTACTTGATCTTTTTTCCTTACTGCTTTTAATATTCTGTCTTTACATAGTGCATTTGTTGTTCTGATTCAGGACTTCTCAGAGTCCAGATTTCTCTGTGATTCTTTGATTGTGGGCTCCTGTGATCCTGAGATTCTGGGTGTGTCTGAGTTCTTGGCAATCAAGCCCCTCTGAGACACTCAAATACTAGTGTGACCCAGCTCCTGTTATCCTGGGTTCCTGTTGTCCTAAGATCCTGGGTGTGTTACAGGGCATGGAAGTGGTGTCTCCTTTCAGTACTCTGGAGTTGTCTGGTCTGTTTGAAACTAAGGTAAACCTGAACTGATTAAAAGGAACCTGAGCCTCTGGTCAGGAAAGGCTCTGGTGTCCTTGTTCCTGCTGTCACAGGCCCATCACTATTGGATTGGTGCAGCTGTTGTGTTCCACCCACCAGTGATTCTAAGTCACTTGGGCAGTCCACTAGGGACCATGGGGGTGTCCGCTGAATCTGTGCCCTAGGTGACCCGGTGCTGGTGAAGACCATAAAGAATTTGTGCCCCTGGTCACGCTGGTTCTCTGCTTCCCTAGTGCTGTCTCAGGTCCTGTGCACAATTGGATTGGAGCAGAAGTTGTGTTCCACTCACCAGTGATACTAAGATCGCTTGGGCAGTCCGCTAGGCACCGTGGGGGTGTCCACCGAATCCATGCCCTGGGTGACCCAGTGCTGATGCAGACCAGAAGGGACTTGTGCCCCTGGTCAGGCCAGTTCTCTGCTTCCTTAGTGCTGTCTCAGGTCCTGTGTGCGATTGGGTTAGAGCAGCTGTTGTGTTCTACTCACCAGTGATCCTAAGATCACATGGGCAGTCTTCTAGGGACCATGGGGGTGTCAGCCCACTCCATGCCCTAGTTGACTCAATGCTGGTACAGACCAGATGGGATTTGTGCCCCTGGTCAGGCTGGTTCTCTGCTTCCCTAGTGCTGTCTCAGGTTCCGTGTGTGATTGGATTGGAGCAGAAGTTGTGTTCCACTCACCAGTCCCTGCTGCCTTTCTTATAGCAGAAGAAAAAGGACAATAGAACAAATAGTTGGGGAGTGGAAAAATAAAAGGCTCTTAAAGGACATATTGGTGTGAGTGTATTTTGTTGCAATGATGAAGACTTGTCTTTGATGTTATGGATATAATAAAAGTTAAACCCCCAGAGCCATGTCTCTAATTGCATATGTAGCAGAGGATGGCCTAGTCGGCCATCAATGGAAGGAGAGGCCCTTGGTCTTGTGAAGATCATATGCCCCAGTACAGGGGAATGCCAGGGCCAGGAAGCAGGAATGGGGGTGTTGGGAAGCAGGGTGTGTGTGGGGTATAGGGGGTTTGGGGGAATAGAATTTGAAATGTAAATGTAGAAAATATCTAATAAAAATTTAATTAATTTTTAAAAATCATATATCCTTATAAGAATCAATTTTAAAACTATAAAAATACATAAGAAACATTTTTAAAAAATGATGAAGAACCCCCCTCCCAATTGATGCTGCTGTAAAATACATTTATGAGTTAATAGACTTATCTTAGTTTTTCAAGTTTGATATACCTGGGCGAGATACCTGGACTTTGTTTGTATTCTGTTAACATGTTTCCATTAATTACTTTTCTTGCAATAAGAAGCTATGATATATGGAATGAAATCTCTGGAGGGTTAAATTTTATTATGCAAAGACTTTAGGATATCGCCTTGCCCTCAAGAAACTGTTTAAACTCTTACCTGGTACCATTCCACATAGGTGAGAATAGCATTCCTGAGACATTCCCCATCCCTGCCCCATGCAGAAAACACCCAGAGTCCCAGGCACCACTAATATGAGCAAGTAAGTGGTGGAGAGATGGAAGAGAAAGAGAAGCAGAAGGATGTGTGCATAATGAAGAGAGGCAGAACTGGAGGTTTGAGGGTAGTGAGGAACAGCCTGATGAGATATTACTTGCTGCCACCTGAGGCCATGGAGAAGTTCTGTCTTATGTTGCTGGGAGGGATCATGTCTGTGTCCATGGCCCTACAGCAGTAGGGGGTCTGTGTCAATGACCATAGCCCATGTAACACATGCAGACATCTGTGGTCTGGGCCTGCCCCTGAGGCCCTGTTGAAGTCCAAGGGCTATGCACAGCTGAATCTACTCCTCTATGGCTTTGGTACTCAGGGAGATGGCCTCACACCACTCCTGGGAAGCTTGGGAAAGCTGTCCCTGAGAGAAGGAGAACAGAAGAACTGGCCCCACCTCTCATGGGCTTTGGCACTTGGGGGAGTGAGCAGGCCCTGGACCTCACATCAACAGCAAAGAAGAGATGACCCTGGTGGCATCAGCAAGGGAAAGTCTGCCTTAGGGTCATAAAAACAAGAGAGCTGTCATGATGACCAACTCAACCACTACCCAAGCCTAGATCCAGGGCTTTGAATTGGTCCACTCTAATATCTTCCCCACTTAATGAACCTCCAGAACCAACACTGCTAGATCTTCATGACAAAGCTCAATAACAGGCAATCAGATTGGAGCCCGAGTGAGGATCCAGTAGTGATAGTGTAGTAGAAGCCAGAGTCCTCTAACCAGACCAGTGAAAAGCTGTGTGGGGAAAAAGTGTATACTGTGTGATACACCATGACATGCTGTGGATTCCACTGTGAGATTTTGTTTGTTTGTTGTTTTATCCCCATGGGGAAATTACGAGGGCAGAGGACAAATATGGAGGAACTGGGAGATGAGTGGGCTCAGGATGTATGACGTGAAATTTAGAGTCAATAAGAAGTAAAACAAAACAAAACAAAAACCTATCTACATGTATTGTTTCATCAAACATGTCTCGAGGGCCCAGAATTTGGCCACTGGTGATGAAAAGATATTCAGAAGACTTTCATTCTGTGAAAACCTCCTGGACAGCGTGGAGAGGCACACAAAGAGGAATGCATGCTCCGAGAAGTGTGATCAAGGAAAGTATAGGCTGTAATGGGCTCTAACATTGGGAAAGTGTGTGGATGCGATGAGTGGAGGCAGGGGGGATACAGAGGGATGCAGGAAGAATGCAGGAGGAGGGATGCAGGAGGGGTGCAAAAGGAATGCAGGAGCGATGCAGAAAAGATGCAGGAGGGAAGCAGGAAGGATGAAGAAGGAATGTGGGAGGGATATAGGAGGGGATGCAGGAGGCTGGATCCAGGAGGGATGCAGGAAGGGTGCAGAAGGGATGCAGGAGGGATTCAGGGGGGGATGCAGGATGGATGCAGGAGGGATTCAGGGGGGATGCAGGAGGGATGTAGGGGGATTCATTTTTTTCTTTCCTTTGGTTGTTAAATCAACACCATGCTCACAGGTAGGGATTATCCTTGCTTAAAGAAAAGCAATAATATTGAGATGACATTTTATCAGCCTGGTTGAGACATCATCTTTTAGGATTTGTGCAGTTTCTCTCAAGCTGGGTGCTAATCCTCCTGCTGTCCTCTCTGTCTGATTTGTTGCTGACAGTCACTCTGCCACCCAATGTGGCATATTTCAACACAAGTAGCTAAACCCTCTCCCGGTGAAGAGTTATTTTGTTTACAAAGAGCTAAAACTAATAAAAATTTCAATGGAGTCACCTTTTATTCAATAAAGACAAAAGCCATCTGTCACCTTCCCACTAATCATTCGTCAAGTTGGGTGCCTCAACAATTGCTATGCTCCATTAGTCTCATAAACAAGAAAATGTGAGCCAAGGACTCCTGGTCATTTGTTTACTGGTCAGCGTGGTGTTTCCACGAGGTAAGCATTCAAAAAGATCTTCCCAGAGCACCTGCAGGCGCATACACAAACACACTTCTCAAATGCAATCATTTTGTATCAGTGACAAAAGTAATCTACTGTAGACAGACTTTGGGCAGTGATCTATCAAGCAGGGGACAGCTGTATTAACTTCCTGCTAGGCAGAGTATTTTGGGAGACACAGTTTGAAAAGTAAAAGATGGAGTCTTGAAGCAACTCATCCTTCAAATAAGAACTTCTAAATGTGCAGTAAGTGAACCGAGGACTTGTTATGTTGCTTGGATTAGGGGAAAAGACAGAGGTTTTGGGTAGGTTGTGACCAATGGCCATGTTTGAGAAGAAGTGACCATCTCTGGACATTTTGCAAAAGTAGAAATATTTTGCATGGATAGGATTTTGCTGAAAACTATATAACGATTTTTTAATTTTGTCCAGTGAAGATGACCACTCTTCTCCAGTGGATTCAGAGATGAATGAACAAATATTATGATTCATATGATTTAATGAAATGATAAATGTCACACAAACAACCGGGGTAATGAAAAACAGTTTGCTAAAAATGATCTGGCTATAAATGTTGGGAAACCTGATGATTATGAAATACTACGTAACTGCAAGGATGTCTCTCTCTGGCTGCTCAAACAGAGCATAATCAAATGCTTTACTGTTGATTGAAAGAAGGAAAGGACAAAGCGAGAGTCCAGGTCTGTAAGCAGCTTAATATCAAAGGGGAAAACCAGGAGGGAATGTAATGAAGCCATTGAATAAAGCTCTATAAATGCATTCTGAAATCCCTTTTTGGAATATGCACAGCTGGACTTAATCTAAGAAGCAAGAAAATGATTGGCATGTTCCATGCCAAAGTGCTCCTGCACAGGGCAGAGCATGCCCATCAAGTGGCTTGGTGGGCAGCTTTTGAATCCTACTCAGGATAGCTTAATAAAAATGGAAATTTTTTTGAGCAAGCATTGAGAGGCTATCAGAAGTGCCAAATAATGGAAGAAACGCTTTGGAAAACCAGCATGAGATATCCTGGTGCCTAAAACTCCACACCATGTCCCCACTCCTCTGAGCCATGATTGCTACTGAGCCTCCCACCCTTATGATTAAATCTGAGCCTGGTAGAGCTGTTCATGAACAGCCCTCACATCCAAAACTTTGGATGCCCTGCCCTCTTTTAATTGCTTTCACAGATTCAGGCTCTCAGGAAAGTGAATTCAGCTGGATGAGCTAAAGGATCGTCACCTTTCCAGGTTACATGGGGAGAAAAAAAAAATCTATCTTCCTTAGGTTTCCAGAGTGAGTGATGGAGGTTCACTTTGCTAACATTCCCACAAAACATCTTTCTCTTCTGCAATAGGATGTGTGGGGGAGGGGAGGGCATGCCTCAACCAATTAAAAGATATCAAGAAAACAGCATATATATATACGGCAAATCATGGTATCCTTACCTGGAGATTTGTTTGGAAAATTATCAGTCTACATGATCTTCAGCACGGTGATTTTCAGCATGTTTTCCAAATAAGTCCATGTCTTGTTCAATAGTAATTATGATCACTGATGCCTGCGACAGTTTTCCTTAGTTATTAACTAGATAGAATCCGGAATCAACTAAGACACATGACTCTGCATTCTTTTAATTCTCATTTATATTTGATAGAGCATCAATCCTTTACTGCCTTACAGAGTCAACACATACTTTATGTAGGCATGAGTTTTGTAATGATCATAAGCAGTCTATGTGGACATGTCGATGAACAATGTACCATGCTCTCTTTTCAGGAAACTGGAGGTCAGTCCCAATTCAATGTCCTTTATAAGAGCTGCCTGGTCATGGTGTCTCTCCACAGCAATGAAACCATAAGTAGACACTATCTTAATCAATTTAGGACAGGAATATGGAATTTTAGCTACACATTAGGTCAGCTGCTGATTCTTTGGAAAGAAGAGGTCCCATCCCTCATGGTTCACAGGTATGGTGTTCAAGAACATAAAAACACTTAATGTTCTCCATTGAACTTCTAAGTATTATGTCTTCCTGACATAAGCCACTTAGACAAGTATTTCATCTCAGAACCTAGGAGAATTTGATGTATCCACAGATGAAAGCTATCCTTCAGAGATATCACTAGTACAATATTCCAGAAATCTAGACTATAAGCAATGGGAACAAAAAAAAGATCTGTGGATATATTATTTTTGAATATCCATCAGTCTGCTATGCAAATAATGATCTTATGCATGGCTTTGTGACTTAGATGGCCAAGGACAGCTAGTAGCCCTGCTCTACTATCTCTCATGGCACTTTTTCCAAGCTTTCACCATAATGAAAATGCCATCCATCTTTTCCTCATTTCTATAAGTCCAGAGGTTTATGAGTAAAGCATAAAACCATACACTGGATCCTTAGGAATAACAGTGGGGAGACTAGGCTTCCAACCATGATTCATAAAAAGGGAGTCTCTTCAGAGAAAGACGATTTGAATGTCAACAACCTAAATGTTGACATTTTATTATGGAGGCTTCAGGTGGCTGGCAAATAATTTTAAGATAGAATATTCTCTTAAATGGGATATACATGAGCACCATTGCATATAGTTATATGATCAAGTAGACAAGTCTATGAAAGAAAGGGTATGCACTTTAGCACAAAATTAAAGTCAAATACTTACCATTAAAAATAAATTTTGTAAATACTGTTAATGTTGGACTAGACAGAGGGGCCAGTGAATAAAAACACTTGATGCTCTTCCAGAATCTCTCTGTTTTCCAGCAGCCATATCTCCAGAAAGTGACTTTATTTTCTGAGTTATCTTGCTGGTTTTAAAAATAATAATGTTTAGGTTGTAAAGTGGGCAGTAAAATGTATTAGGGTGCCAAAAGTAACACAGACATTGTTGTTGTTCTTGATTTCCTTTCATGACCACATGGGAAGATAATGTTGCACAACACACTACACACTTTGGCTGCAGTACATGGAGAAATCAATCTCAAAGCATTTGAGAAACTTCCTCTAGATGTCTAGATAATGTTTATAGTAGCAGAAATTGTCTTGCAGGCTGATGTGGGAGAAAACATACTAGTGCTTTTATCTGCGCTGCACCCTACACATTGCAATGCTGACCTGCCAGACAAGATATTCTCATGGGTGCAAGAGTGGCACAACTGTTATTTCTGATTGATTTTGAACCCTGCTCTATAGGAGGGAGTTTTATGCTTGGCTCTGTAATCCTGATCAAGAGCCCATGGCTGGTGAAGTCACAGGTCCTAAGGAAGAATCGGCTAATATTATTTTTCTAATTGTCCATGCTGTTAAATTGTCTTCTAAATATTTATGTTTATGCCCAAAGATCTGGGATACTTTCAACCTTGACTAGTGAATCAGATAAGCTTTTATTTTTTTCAGTTGGCAGGAGTTTATACTGAGATGGAGAACAGGTCAGAGTTATGGAACTTCAAGTACCACACCCTCTAGGCTTATTGAATATTGTGGAAAGGGAAGCAGAAACAAGGTAAGAACTGGACTGTGGAGAGGAACGCTGTGGAGCATCTCTGGATGTGGCATGGCTATTGCAAGGATGCACTCCCAGCAGCAGCAATTTCCTTCAAAGACTCACCGAAAATTCTGGCATAGATGAGGTTGATGATCTCCTTACTAAGGAACTGTGGGTAGCAAAGAGTTAAATAAAGGAAAATCATTCCTTTTTTTTTTTTTAAGATCTGGCCACTGGTAGAGTTGTTGTGTTCCACTGGGTGGTCCTATATGTATACACATGTGGATAGTACTAACTGGACTTAAATTAAGAATAAAAATGACACGAAGTCGGCAGCAAGAGTGGAGGGTTATATGGAAGAATGGTATGGGGGAAATGGGGAGCACATATGATCATGATTGATTGTTTCCATGTATAAGATTCTCCAGAACTAAGAAAAAATAAAGCAAGAAAAATTAAAAACTGAAATATATCAGGGCAACAAGTTAGTGACACGTGTTGCTGCAGGATTCTTGTTCTTTTCCAGATTGTGACAATCTTAACAACGAAGTAGTATTTAAAGATATTAAAAAGTTACCAGCTCCAGGTGTGGTTTGTTCCTGAAGGATATGTCTCTAGACAGCTGCTCACCTACCAAGATTGAGCAGAATATGTGTAGGAAGGTATAAATTAAGGACACGGAACCTCTAAAATCGAGGACATGGCATCTCTAATGAGAGGAACTGTGAAAATACATTCTGACCTTAGTGTTTATATTGGGAAGTTTATGCTAGAAAGACTTTTATGGATAGAACTTCTTTGACTTAACCAGGTCAGATTTGATGAAATTCATATCCACAGACATTTAGAATCATTATTCTGCCAATGGCCTGAAGTTATTAGTGAGCAATGATGGAGACCGCAGAGAACACCTAGCAGACATGATGTAATCATAAATTTTCAACATCCCTCTCTTTTCTATTGGGGGATAGAACAGAAAACCATTTTCCTTGCATAATTTAATTAACCTGTCACTTTATTTTGGAGGCTTGCTAATTCATGATCTGAAAGGACTGATTTATGGAGCATCGTGCAAACCATCGCTGGATGCCGAGGAGAATTAAGCAACCTAAGCAGAATGTGACAGCAGAATTATTTTTTAATTAACATCAATTATGAAATGAGTTTGAAAGATATTTACTGCCTAAGCTATAAAGCCTGTGTCTTATTGGCCTTAATTTTTTTTTTTTTAAAAATCACTTGAGAACTTTTTGCTATTTTGTACTCAGATGTTAATGTGACATTAAAAGTCCATAATTGTCATCCTGCAAAGCTACAAATTATTTAATGGAGGTTATGTTTTTGTATTTATCGGTGCTATTTATTATTCTCCTTAAAATAAAGGTGTGGCTGGAGAGATATCTCAGTGGTTAAGAGCCAAGATTGTTCTTATAGAGGACCACATTTGGTACCCAGGACCCATTTGTGGATTCACTGTAACTCCAGCTCCAGGAAATCTGATGCCCCTTTTGGCCTTCTTAGGCATTACCCCAAAACACATGTATGTATAATTTTAAAAGTAAAATAAATCTCCTTTTAAAAGTCTCAAAGTTATAATTATTATGAGTGATTATCAAGTCATGCTGAGAGAGTGCCAGTGAAACAAATTAGCTTACAAAAATGTTATGATGCCAAAGGAAAAATGTGAAAGTACGAAGATTAAAAACACAGAGAGTTTGGCAGGCTGTACTCTAAATTTTTAAAGTGTTAGTAACTGATTGAATGCTGTTTCTCAATATCAACTTCCCAAACAATTTCTTCAAAAGTTCTTGTTAGAATATTAGAAACTTATCTTGGAAAATATGAAAATGAATGTTCTTTTGTATTGGTAGTTTGTAAATTAATAATTGTAGATATTTACTATTGGGGACATTGGTAATGAGAAGGGGAGTGTGAAGCCTGGACAGAAGTGTGAGTTCAGAAGATGCTCTCAGGATCTGATGGATGGCAGAGTCTTCCCATTAGAGACTTAGTGCTGTGTTCTTCCAAGTCAAACTCAGGAAGGTACCTAAGGGTCATAGAGTGGGAAATAGATGATGGAAAGAAGCATCTTTTGTGTACTATAGATCTGTAGTCTTGCAGGACTTGGCTACAGGTCATCAACTCACATGGCACGTGACGCAGATTCTTGGGATTTGGCTTCTACTTTTACACAGCAATAACCACTCATAGACCTGGATAGGAGGGCTCAATGGCCATCACTTCTACCTTATCCACAGCATTTCACACATAACTTCTCTGGCCCTCTTGAGATTTGGCCCCACTCTTCAGAGGAGCAATGTGTGGGAGTAACATGCCAAAGTCAACTGGAGTTCAACTTTACCTTTTTATACATGCTTGTTTCCCCGGCATCCAGACAGACTACACTTTCCAATGATGTTGAAGCTGATTCGAGAATTCTGAACCTTTTAGAGCCTGTTCTGAGATGGACAGTCCACAGTTCTTCACCTTTATGCCAGAAAAAGTAACTGAGGGGAAACTCGCCAAGCATGTGAACAGTATGGATGTTCCAGCACATGTCTTACCTGCTGATATGGTATAAAGAGTCAGGAGAGAAGAGAACTCCAACTAGGAGCTGAGTGCTGGACAGTGGTTTTGCCTTCAACTCTGTGTTCAAGCATAGGATTATAAACATTCTAAAGAAGATCTTATTCCTTCAGGGTGTCATAAAACTGCATTCGTTGAACTAGGATGGTATAACTTATTATACTTAGCTGATTGTGCACTTGATGTACAGTACTTAAATGTCGAGACAATAACACATGGATTTCCAGTTGTCCTCCTGGACCTAGCCCTGCCGATGCTGGGATGTGTGAGCGCAGTATCCTGTATGAAATGATTTGAGTTTACCAATGCTGACAGAAAAGAGTATTATCCTTAGCCCCCCAGTACATTGCCTGGCATAAGTACCAGAGAAACATTGCTAAAATGAAACATCAAACTACTGATTCCTCACAAGCCAATTATGAACACTCACCCTCCAGGAGCCAAAGCTCAGATGGGAGGTAAGGAGCAGAGCTCACCATGACTACAGAGTAGGTGTCTGTAAATCACCTGCCAGTGTTTCTCCTGATTCCTGTATCCCCAGCGAATGACACCTCTCATTATTAATTCTGAAGTCCGTGGTCTGTGAATGCCTGGCTTTCATCGGCTCATATTCAGTCAGTGAAGTGTGCTGTACTCAATCTAAAATGTGTGATCATTTTTTAACATCATAAAAGTTCTCGTGAAAATACATCTTGCCACCTAAATAATTTAGCATTTATCCTAATTGGTGAGTTTCAGCACTTGTCAAAGTATTTACTTGATTAACTCTGAAGCAATGACATCCTGAGACTAGACACAATTTTTATTTAAAACTGTCTCTTAAGTGGGAGAATTTTGTGGCTTTCAAATTTTAATCTACCTGTAAGGACTTTTTTCTCATAGTTGATGATTCTTAACAATATTCATCAATCCATGCTTAGCCTCTGATCCCCAAATCATCCATTTAGGTTCTTAAAGGTAGTGCATTCTGGAACACCCATTTTGCATTCCAAAAGATTTAGCCTGTGTCAGTCCTCTGAGAGAGTGAACGTTGGGCTCTCTCTTTAATTCTGTTGTCCATTAGCGCAGTAGGATTTAGACATGACTGAACAATTGTCATGTTTCTACTCTTTTAGAAAAAGTGAATTACAAATTGTTCTGGGAGGAGAGGTTTATAACATGTAATGTCTCCTTTTATCTTCTATGTAAAACTATATAAGATAATTTTATAGTGCTATTTAATATGCAAATTAGATTAGTATACCTAAGTAAATTATCTTATTTTACTTAAGGGGACTTTACACTGCTTGGGTAACAAAGAACCATAGATGCCTAAAGCCCAGATACCTAGGATAAAACTAACCATTACTTCTCTCTCTCTCTCTCTCTCTCTCTCTCTCTCTCTCTCTCTCTCTCTCTCACACACACTAAGGAAGGGGGAGGGGCAGCGCATTTGTCTGCAAAGCTCGGGATGTCCTCATTCTTAATAGCTGAGTAGTATTCCATTGTGTAAATGAACCACATTTTCTGTGTCCATTATTCTGTTGTGGGACATCTAGGTTGTTTCTAGCTTCTGGCTATCACAAATAAGGCCACTATGAACGTAGTGGAACATGTGCCCCTGTGGCATGGTGAGGCATTTTTGAGTATATTCCCAAAAGTGGTATAGCTGGGTCCTCAGGTAGATCTATTTCTAATTTTCTGAGGAACCTCCAGATTGATTTCCAGAGTGGTTGTACCAGTTTGCAATCCCACCAGCAGTGGAGGAGTGTTCCTCTTTCTCCACATCCTCTCCAACATGGGCAGTCACCTGTGGTTTTGATCTTAGCCATTCTGATTGGCATAAGGTGGAATCTAGGGGTCGTTTTGATCTGCATTTCTCTGATCACTAAGGACTTTGAACATTTCTTTAGGTGCTTCTCAGCCATTTGAGATTCCTCAGTTGTGAATTCTTGGTTTAGTTCTATACCCCATTTTTTGATTGGGTTGTTTGCTTTTCTGGTGATTAACTTCTTGAGTTCTTTATATATTTTGGATATTAACTCTCTACCTAATGTAGGGTTAGTGAAGATTTTTATCCCAATCTGTAGGTTGCCTATTTGTCTTATTGACTATGTCCTTTGCCTTACAGAAACTTTCCAGTTTCATGAGGCCTCATTTATCAATTCTTGATCTTAGAGCATGAGCCATTGGAGTTCTGTTTAGGAAATTCCCCCCTGGGTCAATGAGTTCAAGCCTCTTTCCTGCTTTCTCTTCTATTAGATTCAGTGTATCTGGTTTTATATTGAGGTCCTCAAGTCCACTCGGACTTAAGCTTTGTGCAAGGTGACAAATAAGGGTCTATTTTCATTTTTCTCTACACACAGACAACCAGTTAGATCAGCACCATTTATTGAAGATGCTTTCTTTTTTCTATTGTATATTTTTGGCTTCTTTGTCAAAAATCAAGTGTCTGTGTGTTGTTTCATTTGTGGGTCTTCAGTTCTATTCTATCAATCAACGTGCCTGTCTCTGTACCAATACCATGGAGTTTTTATCTCGATTGCTCTGGAATAAAGCTTGAGGTCAGGGATCGTGATTCCCGTTGCCGTTGTTTATTGTTAAGAACTGTTTTCGATAATCTGGGTTTTTCATCTTTTCAGATGAATTTCACATTTACTTCTTTCATGTCTTTGAAGAACTGTGTTGGGATTATGATGGGGATTGCATTGAATCTATAGATTGTCTTTGGTAGGGTGGCCATTTTTCACTAGTTAACTCTGCTTGGGAGTTTTCTTCACTTTCTGAGATCTTTGATTTCTTTCTTGAGAGACTTGAAGTTATTGTCATACAGGTCTTTCACTTGTTTGGTTAGAGTCACCCCAAGGTATTTTATATTATTTATATTGTTTTATATTATTTGTGGCCACTGCGGAGAGAGTGGTTTCCCTAATTTCTTTCTCAGGCTGTTTATCATTTGTATAAAGGAAAGCTCCTGATTTATTTGAGTTAATTTTATATCTGAGCACTTTGCTGAAGTTCTTTATCAGCTGGAGAAGTTCTCTGATAAAATCTTTGGGGTCACTTAAGTATACTATCATATCATCTGTAAATAGTGATACCTTTATTTTGTCTTTGCCAATTTGTATCCCCTTGATGTCTCTTTGTTGTCTTATTGTTCTAGCTAACACTTCGAGTACTATAGTGAATCGTTACGGGGAGAGTGGGCATCCTTGTCTTGTCCCCGATTTCAGTGGGATTACTTTAAGTATGTCTCCTTTTAATTTTATATTGGCTGTTGGTTTGCAGTAAATTGCTTTTATTATGTTTAGGGCCTTGAATTCCTGACCTCTCCAATACTTTAAACATGAAGGGGTGTTGCATTTTGTCAAAGGTTTTTCTGCATCTAAGGAGATGATCATGTGATTTTTTTTCTTTGAGTTTGTTTATATAGTGGATTACGTTAATGGATTTGGTATATTAACTCAACCCTGCATCCATGGGATGAAGCCTCCTTCATTGTGGTGAATGGTGGTTTTGATGTGTTCTTGGACTTGGTTTGCAAGAATTTTATTCAGTATTTTCGCATCAATATTCATAAGCAATATTGGTCTGAAGTTCTCTTTTTTGGTTGGGTCCTTGTGTCGTTTAGGTATCAGAGTAATTGTGGCTTCATAGAATGAGTTAGGTAGTGTTCCTTCTGTTTCTGTTTTAATGAATAGTTTGAGGTGCCTGAGTTTTTTGTTTAGGGTTGGGGCCTCATGGGAGTTTTCCCTTCTACCTTAGCGTGTATATTGCTACTGTCCCTTTTAAACTCATGTTCACACAGTGATGATGGTGAGACTTTATGGGAGCACCTTCTGATATTACTGGGAGACATAGTCTCACAGCCCGATTCTCTGGCTCTTATAGTCATTTCCCCAACCTCTTCCACACAGCATTAGGTGCAGGAGTCATGTTGCTGATGTATCTGTTGTGACTGGTCTCAACTCTGCCTTTGATTGCTTATGATTTTCTGTAATTGTCTTCACTTGTTGCAAAGAGAAATTTCCTTAACAATTGAGGAAGACTATACCTATCTATGTGTATAAGGAGAAATATTTAGAATGTAGGTTGGGATTATGTATAAATGGGAATATGATTATAAAGTGATTATGATATAGGTTCTCCTCCAAGATCCATGATTTTACTAGTCCTGAGCAGTTGTTAGATTTCCATATTCCCATGATGTCTATGACCTGTGATTTTAAACTTGACTTTTCTGTGGTAATTCACTGGCATAGGTACATTGCATATTCAGTACTTGTCTCAGTGCCCATGGCGGGTGTGTTGGCAATGTGTACATAGTCAACAAACGAATGCAGTAGAACTGGATTATTTCAGAAAGATCCAATATTCTAATAACAGGTTACACAATTCACACAGAGCTATAATTTGACAGGCAGAAATTACATACTAGGCAAGAAAATCAGATTTCTGTCTCTTAAGCCTGTGGCATCCGCTAGCTTTACTGACTGAATCAGCTTCCTTTACTTTGCTGCCAGGGCCTGATGCCTGGGCATAGGTACAGAGCAGGAGACTACAGAAGCCAATTTTTTGGAAAATAATTTGTTCTGAGCCTTCTGTATTGCTCTCACCATAGAAGTATTTTAATATTTAAGGGAAATTGGTTTTAGTTGATCATAATGAGAGTTTAGGCAGATAGGAGCAGTTATCCTCATTTTTACAGATATGGTAGATATGGTTCTCTTTCTCTCTCTCTCTCTCTCTCTCTCTCTCTCTCTTTCTTTCTTTCTTTTTTTTTTTTGTTGTTGTGTTTTGAGACAGGGTTTCTCTTTGTAGCCCTGGCTGTCCTGAAACTCACTCTGTAGACCAGGCTGGCCTCAAACTCAGAAATCTGCCTGCCTCTGCCTCCCAAGTGCTGGGATTAAAGGTGTGCGCCAACTCTGCCTGGTAGCAGATATGGTTCTTGAAGTTCCCATTTTCTCCTAGTGTTATTTTGTTGTTGTTGTTCACACAGAACTGCCTTATTCTGTTCTGTTGTGTCTTATTGCTTAACCAAGTGTCAGAATGACACCAGCAGATTGGAAGAGCTACTTCCTGGGCGACTGACAATCTGGCATCCAGTTGTCATAACAGCTTCATTGATTGTATTGACCAATTATCCTTTGGGAGTCATAAAAATATATGGGTTAAAGGATGGACTTGTCATGGTTTTTCTCTGGTTATATACTGTATAATATGGAATGTAGAACTGTGACACTATCTTGTACCATCCCGAGAGTTCCCTGTGAGCTACAGAGAGCAAGTACATTCATTTAGCAGCAGAGAAAATGAGCACAGGAAGATTGAGGAGCTGGTTCAAGCTCCCATTTCTCATACTGTCAGTAAGGCAGTAAGATGACTCTAGGCCATGCTTCTCCCTGGCTCTGCCCTACGGGACACAATTAAAATGAAAATCAACTATAAGAGGAAGAAGAGAAAGGTGAAGCTGCACAGTTTGCTTAAGGACCAGAAATGGAAGGTCTTGCAAGGGTAAATGGAAAGAGCATCAATTTAACTCAAGTCCTTGGGAAACTAGCAAACACAGTATCCACGGATGTTTTCAATTGCATGCTGTTGAAATCCCCAAGCTCACTTCAAGATGAATTCATTGCTTGTAGCATGGTGAACCTGCAGTATATATAGGTTCAGGTTTGATGGGTGCTTTCCTCCCTCAATGTGACTTTGCACTGGAGGACATAGCCAAAGCGGCCGAATCCCAACCTAACATCAGCAAAAGTCAGATTCCCATCCTTGATCATGATTTGATGTCCATCATTACCACAAACTATATTAATTCCCTTTTAAGGTATGTTTGGGGTCAAGAGTGAAGTTCCTTTGTTGTTCTCCTCCCAAACATAATCTCACTTCAATCATGAACAGCTGTACTTGGGCTATTTACTACCTGTAGGCTACTCTCAGCAACTTCGTATAATCCAACTCATTAATTTTCACAATAACTTTGGAATATAGATCAGTAATTATATCTTTCTTACAGCTGAAGAAATTGGAGCACAACTTGGGTAATAAATTGCTTGAGCAGGTTTTAAACCCACCTGACAACCTTTCCTTTTTGCACCAGCTAGCATTCATAATCTCTGAAGTCAATATTAGACCTGCACCTCTCTGGTAGAAACCTTTAGTGATGAATGTTTCTCGGTGAACAGGCTCTTCTTACATAAATTATTGACAAATAAAAAATATGTTTTATTTATTATTATGCACTTTCCTCCAGCAGCAATGAACACTACAGTTATTGTGACCCGTAGGGTACAAAATATTAAATCACAAAAGAGTCTGTGGTCACAGGGACTACTAGATCCTCTGCTGCTGATGTCTCACGGAGTTCTCTTGCTCCATTTTGGTATGATCCTTTAGGAAGAGATGAAACAGTGAGATCACACTATTGAGTGGCTATCATTTAGGTGGAGCATGCCATGGTGTGGAAATGTCCTGTACAGGGTGTCTCCATTCCCATCCTAAGTCAAAATTATTTCATGGACACACACACTTGCACATGCTGAGATGCATACACACAGATGCATACACAGACAGAATTACAGTCAGAGACACATCTATACACTCACATATATGTGCAGCTACATACACACACACACACACACACACACATATACACAGAGTCACATGCATGTTCACAATTACACACAAAGTTGTGCCTGCGTATATACATGGCACTCAGGTAGTATAGTCTTGGATGCAGAAGCATCAGTGTCAAGAAGGAAACATGCCAGTGTAAAATAGTAGCTACATGTAAATGGTACAGTAATAGGGGAATTTTAAAATCATTTATGCTACCTTAAAACTTTATGCATAAAATCATTTATGCTACCAGTAAACACATACTGATTTTAAAATGGTTTGAAAATTTATATATATGTAATAACAACTATAGAAAATATACGTGAATATTAATTACAAAATATTAATGAGCATTTCTATACTTGTTATAGTCTAAAATATTTTCCTTAAAGGACAACATAATCATTCAGGTTTGATTACTCACCAAGAACACACGAGTATACACATATACACATGCACACACAGAGACACATATATACATATGGACACTCTTGTGTGCACATATACATGAACACACATACACATATATGCATATGTGCACATGGACACACACTTATTCAAATATACCCACCTATTCACACATACACACACATGCACACATGCATACACATACACACAAACATACAGGGAATGGAGACTCCCCATATAGGACATGTACACAACACAGCATGCTCCACAAACAGATACACAATATGCATACACATATATACATATGCACAGTTATATGTGTATACATATATTGATGCACATACATGCACATATACACATATGTACTCAATGATACACATAGATGCACAAATATACCTACCCACTCACACATACATATACACCCATGCATATATGAATATGTATATACACATACACACACTCACATTCACACACATATACATATATTTCTTCAGCAATCATTAACAAATGTTACCTGCAAGGACCCAGATGGTCATTGTTTTAGGTTTTCTGTCTGAGAAAGACTCCCCATCACTGCTCAGTTCAGTCACTCTTGAACCAAGGTAGCTGTAGACAATATGGAGACAAGAATAAAAAGCTGAGCCCTAAATAGAGTGCTTTGTCTGTGGGTTGCATTTTATTGAATCCTAAATGAAATTATGAATAAGCTATGGAGTTACAGAATATTAACAGAAAATTAAGGCATAATACGGTTTGATTCCAAACCATCCATTTGTAGATTTTCCTTTGAGAGAGAAGCAATATGCCAGATGGCTCTTACGTAATAATACACATTTCAAACAGACCTTGGTCTTAGTTCCAAATTGCTCAACCTCTTTAAGCTTTAATGGCCCTTTCTACAAATGAAGATGGCAATAATATCTCATAGGGCTTTGTATTGTTTGATGACCATTAAAAATCTAGCATATGGAAAACATTTGTGAAAGTATTACATAAATTTAGATTAATCAAAATTTAAGAAAAAACAAAGTTTAGTTGTTTGGTCTAAGCAGGTGACAAACAGATAAAGATAGAAGTTAGATATATAGATAGATGAATAGATAGATGGATGCCAGATAGATGATTGATAAATAATACATAAAGAGAGATATGATAGATTGATGATGGTTAAATAATAGATAAGTGAAATGTGATAGATTAATGGTAGATGAATTGTAAATAATAGGTGAGAGATGGTAGATAAAAAGATTGATGATTGATAAATAATAGATAAGTGATGGATGATAGACAGACAGACAGACAGACATATAAATAGATAGACAGATAATAACTTGATACAAATGCAGATCTCCAGAGATACAGACATAGATGGGCACTTCTGGGGTGGGACACATGACCTGAATAATGATAAGCTTCTAATGTGACAAACACTAGTGCACAAGCCCAGGACAGGAGAAACACAGTGCACAGGGTGGGACAAGGAAGCTTTCTGTGCTGTGAGGACAGGTCACACTGAAGGAGGGGACACCCCACAGGACAGGAATGAGTCATAAGGACTTGATTCTCAGCTAACAGCAGAGGGAACCACTGGGGACCTATTAGTCCTCTGCATCTGTTTATCATGACTATGTGACAAATTATCACAGTTGTGGTGTCTAAAGATGACAGACACCATCCTAGATGCCAGGAATGCAAAGTCACGTTCACAAGGCTGAATTTCAGCTGACAGAAGAGACATATTTCCTTTGGAAACTTAAGGCAGAGCCCACACCTGGCCAATTTCATGTTCGGGTGATCTGACCCCACGGTCATATTGCCTCTTCTGCTTGTCTTCACTCCTGCCCACAGATATTTTTCTGTTTTTGTTTTGTACCAAAACACACAGTTCCATCTCATATCCCACTTATAATCCAGAATAAAGATCTTCTTAAAATCTTTAAGTTAGTCACAGCTGAAGTGATAAGAGCCAACAAGGTTGCTCAGTGGGTAGAGATGCCACCAGGCCTGACCATCTGAATCCAATACCCAGTATTTGCATGGTGGAAGAAGAGAATCAACTCCCATGGGCCATTCTCTGCGCGCGCGCGCACACACACACACACACACTCTGAATCCAATACCCAGTATTTGCATGGTGGAAGAAGAGAATCAACTCCCATGGGCCATTCTCTGCGCGCGCGCGCACACACACACACACACACACACACACACACACACACACCAGAAAGTGTTTTTTTAAACAAACATAATAATAATACAAATTAATAATCCTAAAAGAACAAAAACTCCCTTCCAAACAAGATGAGTCACAGACTCCAAAATATCTTCTCTTAGCTTGGGAAGAGAGCAGCGCACTTTACAGGCTCTCACATCCGCTGCGGGGAAATACTGAGCTGGATCCATTGAATGCATGCATCTGAACTCAATGACAAGGTTAGGACTTGTGCATGTGACCTCAGCAGCCAGCAGTAGTGACAGGTGAAGCAGTAGTGGTGCAGGTTCAGTCCCTAAGGATGTGAAGAGAACAAGCCTTAAAACATCTTCTGGAGCACTCTGGTATTCTGACACAGGAAGCGGGGGAAGGGATGCATACGCTAGACTTTTATACCTCTAATGCCAGCTCCCAGGAGATTGTGACAGGAGGGTCACTATGAGTTGGAAGCAAGCAAGTCTAGAATACATAATGAGTTCCAGGACTGCCTAGGTTAAAGGGTGAGACCCTGTCGCAACAAAGAAAAATCCAAGTACACGGCTCCTCCGGCAAGGAGAAAAATCACAAAGTTTTGACACTTCATAACGCAAAGCAGAAAAACACTTCAATGACAGTGATAACAAATGTTCTGAGAGAGCTTTCAGGGAGCATTTATTTTGAAAACGTGAGTTGGGGATGGGGGTGAGATGGGGCTCTGAGAATTACGATTGCTGTGATGAAGCACCATGATCTAAAGGAACTTGGGGAGCAAAGTTCCTTTACAACTCATCATCAAAGGCAGTGAGGGCAGGAATTCAGGCACAGCAGAAAGCAGGAGGCAGAAGCTGATGCAGAGGCCATGGAGGGATGCTTCTTACTGGCTTGCTCTTCCTGACTTAGTCACCCTGCCTTTTTACAGAACCCAGGACCACCAATTCTGGGGTGTTCCCAAGCTCAATGTGCTGGCCCCTCATCCAATTCATCACTAATTAAGAAAATGCCCAACTGGCTTGCTTGCAGCCCGATCTTATGGAGGCATTTTTTTTTTGTCAGTTGAGGCTCCCTTCTCCTGAATGGCTTTAGCTTGTGGCAAGTTGTCATAAAACCAGCTACCACGCAGGAGAATACAGTCTGAGCAGAACTGCTGGCAGAAATGGGGTTTCAGGTAATCCTTCTCTTGTTTCTATGACAGAGCACAAGAGAGGAGGTGGGTAGGGGAAGAGGAGGGAGAAGGGGCAGAGGAGGAGGAATAGAGAGAGAGAGGAGAGAAGAGGAAGGGAGAGAGGCAGAAGTGTTTTAGGGACTGAAACAAAGAAGAAGATGAATATGAAGATTGCAAAAGCATCATAACCGCTGGTAAGCAAGTTTTGCTGATGTGAGATGCAGTTTTGAAGGGTCCTAGACCTTGATGTGGAAGTACACTTTAACATCTGCCTCGAAGTCTGATTTCAGACAATATTTGATTTCTACACACACACAAAAAAAGATAATAATAAAACTTGTCAGTCTTCAGCGGGGTTCAGTGTTGAGAAAGAAAATCTCCCTCTGGATCCATGACTCTAATCCTGTTCACAGGGGTTGGGAACTTCAATTTACTCTACCTGCCCAGGGCAGTAAATGCCAAGCCAAGAAATAATAAAAACGACTTTGACTGGAGCAGCCAGAGATGTTGGGATAGACTAAAAGAAATCTCTTCCCGACAGTATGGCTACAGTCTCAGCAACAGCGGCAAGACGTTTCTGGCCACAAACACAAGAGGAGGCAGCCACTACAGACTCAGGTCAGATTCTTCAGGATTTCTCACAATAAAGGCTAATTTTACATCTTATTTTCTCTAGTCCTTGAGCCATGCAGAAATAGTACTTAAGGTTTTTTCCCTCCTATAACAGCTAGGTTTTTAAAAATTATTTTCTTACTAAAAAAAAAAAAAACCCAAAAAAACAAATGCTGTATATTTTTACTTATATGTTGATGTTAGCCTTTAAGCTTTTGATATGTGTTATACAGCCCAAATAACCAGAGAGATTGGGTATTTAAAGTTTTAAAGGAGCAAGGACCAGACAAATATGTTAGAAAGAAATCCAATGCTAATCAGAAAATCAGATAAATATTGAAAAAAGCAGCATCATACGGAAATGGATAAAGTAAAAAATATAAAAGTGAGATTAAAAGGTTAAATAGAATTAAAGGGCATATTAGACTCAGCAGAAGGAAAAATAAGAATATGAAGAAGCTGCTATGAAATTAACAAAGTACATTGGAAAATATAAAGGAAAGACTAAGAAACAAGAGATTAAACTTTGTATTGCTGTCAAGCAACTATGATTTAGTTTTATGTGTGTGTGCATGCATGCATATGCACTTGTGCTAAAATATGCGTCAGAGGACAACTTACAAGAGAAATGCTCTCCTGTTATGTGCGTTCAAGGTATTGAACTCAGGTCCTCAGGCTCCTAGCGAGGTTCTTTATCTGCTGAAGCATCTTGCTAACTCCAATTTACTATCACTTATGCCTGCACGTCAGTGGTTCTCAACCTGTGGGTCACAATCCCCTCGGGGGATTGAGCAACCCTTTCACAGGTCACATATCAGATATTATGAATACCAGGTATTTATTTACATTATGGCTTATCACACTAGCAAAATTACAGTTATGAAGCAGCAACTAAAATAACTTTATGGTTGGGGGAGGACACCACAATATGAGGAACTGTATTAAAGGGTCACAGCACTAGGAAGGTTAAGAAACACAGCTCTACTAGATTGAGAAGGTTTTTTTTTACTGGTTCCAGCTGAACACATACTCATGTTTAGCTGGTGAACAGGCCCAGCTGAAATGCGTGGAATTGCTGGACCTCTCTTTACAAGCTCTTCATTCTCAAGGAGAGCAGTTTAGCTTCTCTATGAGGAACCGACAGTGTTTGAGAGCATCACTCGAAACAACTGGGTTATCAGTGTACTGCAGTCACACCTGCTAATGCACACAAGCCCCAAAGAACAGTGAAGAGCAGAAGCAATGTTGAAGGGACAGCCCCGGGATTTTGAGAAGCAATCAGCATTTAAATCAGATATAGTAAAAAATTAAATCAGAATTTAATCAGGGATTAAATGAGAGAGGCTGACACAAGTCTAACTGGGGCTCCAGTAAGTAAGAAAGAGCTTAAGAAAAAGGTGAGGCAATGACCTAAGACTTGGGGACTAAGCCCTACTCACAGTATTTATGATGTATCTTCAGTCTGTATATAGAACGTGTGTGTGTGTGTGCGCACATGTGTATGTGAGGGCTTGGAATGGTCGACTGGTCCAAAGTCGGCTCAATATTTATAACTATAGGATATCGAGGAATAAAATTGAATATCTCAAAAGTATCTAGAGATAGCTGACACAGTATCCTCAAACAAAAAAATGTCACATACACCACCTGTTGAATTCTCAACTTTAATGACAGAAATTAAAAAAGAAACAAACAAACAAAAAAAAACCCCTCATACTTCCAAAGGGTGGTTGGAAAACTGTGTAGACTTCTAGATACTATAAGAAAGCTAAAATAGAGACATTTTCTGAAAACTGAATTTGCAAACAAATAACTATTTATAATGAAAACTTTTAAGAATATATGTCAAAGCGATGAAATGACTCCAGAAGGAAATCTGTTATGCAGAAATCAATGGCAAGAAGTCAGGAAGAACAGGGCTGTTTTTCAGCTAGCATTTGATATAAATCTGCAGAAAGTATCAAATCTAAGGAGTCCAAGTATGGGAATCAAATTGTTTGGAAACAATGAGTCAAGGCAGGGGATATTAAGCGGAGTGGATGCTGTCATATTGGATACAAGGAAAGAAAAAAGCCTTGTACTTGCAAGATAAGGTTGCTGGCATTTTAGAAACTATTTATAAAATAGAAATAGAGTATTAACTACTATGGGGGATAGTTCAAACGAGAAAGGAAAATATTAATCCAAAATAAGGCAGAATTTAAAGAAAAAGATCACGGAAAATATAATGCAAAAATTGCAAGTCCCCCTGGAATTTAATGGAATGCAAGTGGATTAAACTATCATCTAATTGTGATATGAGGGAAGGAAGAAATAAAGAAGGAAGGGAGGGAAGGTAGGAGGGATGGAAGGAGGAGGAAAGGGGGGGAAGAAGACAGGGAGGGAAGAGGAGAGGGAGAGGAGAAAGAAGGAGGGAGGGCTAGTTTTACCTGTATGTTTTTAAGCTATATAATAACTTGTAATGATGATGTTGCTTTTAAAATTAAGTATATAGAAAGATTAAAATCAATTCATGAAGCACAATATATCAAAATACCAAGAAATTAAGGATACAGTAGCATTAATATCAGACCCGTGTAGTTGCATTTCTTTGGTAAAAGAGATGACCATTTCATAATGACAAGAAGAGCAGATTATTTTGAAATCTGTCCTGATTTAAAACGTATGACTAGTATTCCATTGTGTAAATGAACCAGTTTCTGTATCCATTCTTTGGATGAGGGACATATGAGTTGTTGCTAGCTTCTGGATATTACAAATAAGGTTGCTATGAACATAGTGGAGCATGCGTCCTTATTACCTTATGGAGCATCTTTTGAGTATATGCCTAGGAGTGGTATAGCTGGGTCTTCTGGTAGAATTATTTCCAATTTTCTGAGGAAGCACCATATATTCCAGAGTGGTTTTACCAGTTTGCAATGCCACCAGTAATGGAAGAGTGTTCCTTTTTCTCCAAATCCTCGACAACATGTGCTGCCACTTGAGATTTTTTTATCTTAACCCTTCTGATTGGTGTAAGGTGGAATCTCAGGGTCGTTTTGATTTGCATTTCCCTAATGACTAAGGATGTTGAACATTTCTTTGAGTGCTTCTATTTAAAATGAGGACATCATGAATTTTGCAGACAAATGGATAGAACTAGAAAATATCAACTTGAATGAGGTAACTCAGACTCAAAAGGACATACATAGTATGTACTCAGTGATAAGTGGATAGTAGCCAAAACATTTCAGAATGCCCACAGTACAACTCACAGACCATAAGAAGCTTGACAAGAAGGAAGGTCAAAGTGTGTATACTTCAATCGCACTTAGAAGGGGAATCAAAATAGAGGCAGAGGGAAGGTGGGACATGGGTGGGAGAGGGGGAGAGGGAGGGAAAAGTAGGGCAGGATCAGATATGTGGGGAGAGACAGAAGAGAAGCCCAGAGGGCCAGGAGAATAAATAGAAATATGCGGCAGTGGGGGGTGGGGGAAACCTCTAGAAAGTCCCAGACACCAGAGTTGTAAGAAGCTCCCAGGACCCAAAGGGGATCTTAGCCAAAATGCCCAACAGTAAGGAAATGGAGCCTAAAGAGACCACCTCTAGTACACAGACATGACCCCCCGATTTGAGACATGAAGTCACACCCATCTGCCTTTAAAATTCTTGACCCAGAATTGTTCCTGTTTAAAGGAAATTCAGGGGCAAAAATGGGAGTAGAGACTAAAGGAAAGGCCACCCAGAGACTGGTTCAACTTGGGACCTATATCCCATGCACAAGCACCAAACCCCAGTACTATTACTGATGTCATGTTGTACTTGCAGACAGAAACCTAGCATGGCTGTCCTTTGAGGGACTCTAACAGCAGCTAACTGAGACAGATGCTGTACTGGTTAGTTTTGTGTCAACTTGGCACAGCTGGAGTTATCACAGAGAAAG
>NC_034610.1:35913763-35950215 GCF_900095145.1 Mus pahari
GCTTGCTCAGTCCACTCTCTTATAGAACATAAGACTACCAGCCCAGAGATGGCACCACCCACAAGGGGCCTCTCCCCCTTTATCACTAATTGAGAAAATGCCCCACAGCTGGATCTCATGGAGGCACTTCCCCAACTGAAGCTCCTTTCTCTGTGATAACTCCAGCTGTGTCAAGTTGAGACAAAGCTATCCAATACAATGTAGCAGAGGACTGCCTTGTCTAGCCTCAGTTGGAAAGGATGGACTCAATATTGTAGAAAATTGATGCCCCAAAGAAGGGGGATGCTATCTGGGTGAGGTGGGAGTGAGTAGGTAGGTGGGGCAACAACCTTTTAGAAGCAAAGGGGAGCAGGGAGGGGATGAAAAACTCATGGAGAGGGGAACAGGAAAGGGGGCAGCATTTGGAATTTAAATAAATAAAATAATAAAAATGTATGACTACCAGTTCACAGAATTTCAAAATATCTTATTTAAGAATTAACAAGGAGAAATGAATAGATTCACTATAAATTGGAAACTTTTATACTTCTCTGTTTAATGAATATATAAAACAGATTAAAAACTCAAGTGAATATATACCATATGTATATAGAGACCAGTGCACCTATAACTAGAGAAAATAAAACCTTTTGGTTACATGTTGAAATTTGAGGGGAAAATAACTATCAGATATGTTTTAACTTATTTTGTGGAATTAATATCATAAAATCTATGTGCAATGATCATAAGACAGCTGACAGACATCTTCCAAAATATTACTGAAATAACAGATGAATCTTGAAATTTAAGATACTATTCTATATAATCCATGAGTCATAAAATGAACAAAATGAAAAAAAAAAAACAGAATCATTAATGAAAGGAGTGATGGGTGAGTTCATAAAGAAAATAGAACTGAACAGACTTGAAAAACATAGAATAGACAGATAAAATCTTTCTTTTTAAAATTTATTTTTATTTATGTTTATGATACATTTAACCTGATATATGTCATATATAATATATATGATATATCTTTATATATCATATATATCACCTGAATGCCTGGTGCCCACAGAGGCCAGAGAGGGCATCATATCCCCCGCACCTGAAGTTAGAAATGGTTGGGAGCTAGAACACCTAAAGGGACAACCTTGTCTGGCTTCAGTGAGAGAGGATGTACCTAGTCCCACAGTGACTTGATGTGTGGGGAGAGGGGTTGACACACATGGGGTGTCAAAGAGAAAGGGAGAGGACTTGGGTACTGGGAAGAGAGAAAGGACTGGTGTTGTTATTGTTGTTGTTGTCGTTGCCCAAATATTTTATAAGCTAGGAGAAATCAAAAGTTTCTGTAGCCAACTATGTGTTCAAGTGTTTGAAAATTTGTTGGTGCATCAGTATTAAAAATAATAAATAAATAAATAAATAAATAAATGGAAGAAATTGAAGAATTGGGGTTAAGAACTCACTCTGAACTCCATAGTTGAGGGAGGGAAATCTACAGCAGATACACAGCAGCTGAAGAGGCCTCCAGACTACCAGGTAGGAATATCAGCTAAGTTCTCTTCCTACTTTTTGAAATGGTGAAGACTGAGAACAGGATTTGTAATGGGGAGACAGAAGCAGGAATATTTTAAATACTTTATGAATGGATCTCTTACATCTCTACTGAGAGCAATAAGAAAAGACAATATGGTGGTTTAAGGTTTTTTAAATTAAAAAAGTATAGTATACATTTATATATTATGTGTCACATGTCATATGTCAATCACTAATTGAATTATAATATTATATTAAATATTATAATATTATATTTATTTATATACATAGTTGTTGCTTGAATGCGCGTGTGTGCATCGGGTGCATCCCTGTTGCCCGCAGAAGAGAATGTTGAGTTGTACATGGTTACTGTTAGGTTTTAAACCTGGGAATAATGGTCGTGGTGCCTATTTAACCAATCAAAGCAGACTTGGCCTCCAGGTTCTCCCAGCATCCCTCAGTCTGTCACTATTACAGGGCTCTCCTGGCTGGCCTAGCTCCATCCCCTATCCTGTATTCTCTAGCCCAGGAACTGAACTGCCCTTCCTTATATAACCCAACCATGTCAGTTACCTTGCCTTTTCCTCTGCTCTCTTTTGGGCCTCCTGGTTGCTGCACCTGGTCCCCCTCTCTCCCCTCTCCTAGCCCCCATCCCTCCTCACAGAGCTCAGGATCCTCTCTCCCCTCTCCTAGCCCCTATCCCTCAGGATCATGCCCTTTCTGGACTCCCTTAGATGTCTCCACCTCTGGTTATGCTCTCCCACATATGTATATGAACTTTCTCTTCCACCACTCGTAGGAGAGGTCCTTTCTTGCCTTGCCTTGCCCCGCCCCGCCCCGCCCCGCCCCGTCCCGCCTCGCCCTGCCTCACCTCGCCTGCCTCCCTTCCCCTTCCCTTTCCTTCTTTCCTTCCTTTTTTTTTTTTTTTCCATTCAGTTATGACCCGCCACGTGGATGCTGGGAAGTGGACCCAGGTTGCCTTAGGTTCAGTGTTTTTAAGCATCAGCCACCTCTCCAGCCAGCTTAGAAGCTTTTAATATCACAGATTTTCTCCCCTTGCTTTTTTTTTTTTTTTTCTTGTTACAAGGGGTGGGATTGATTTTATTCTTAAAATCCTCAGAAATTATTTGACAATAAAAGGCCATGACTGGACAGGTAGGTCAGAGACTTCCCGGTGTAAATTCTCATAATGGCTCTGCAAAGATGAGGGGTGTGTTGACCAGTTTTTTGAAGCAGTGCTTCATCATGACCTTCCACAGCTTGTGAAGCAGGGAAACATTCATTTACCTGGTCTGCACTTGCGGTCAGTTTTGACTCCACCACCAGCAAACTGAAACAATGCTAACATGTTGGATTCAGCGATAGTGTACCTAATCTCCCTCATGACAACTGCCTGCAAATTATCCAGTAGGATATCAAAAAGTCCCTGGACCTGAGGAGCAGATAGATGTGCGGTGGTAATAAGATTTCTCCCAACTTGTCTTAAGCACTGCCATTTTGACTTCAGATTCCATTGTACCTAAGCTGACCTGTTACCAACACCCTCTCTAAACAACGTTACCCAAAATGCAATGCCTGTTCCAATCCACGGGGGAAGGGGGGTGGGGGGGATGAATTTGTGTTGGTTGGCCAAAAATACATTCAATCTCATGTAACACTTGGGAAAGTCTCTAATCCCTGAGTTCTGATTGGTAATAATTATAACTGTAACTTGTCTCAGCTACTTGCAGGTTGTATGCTTGTCAACAACGTGTCAGCCCTTACTCGGGGCTCCCAGAAGAAACACGGCTCTGGGGTTCTGGTCTGGTGGCCCTGATGGATCTGTGACTCTGCTTATGTAGTGGGACTATAAAAGATCTTGTTGATTCAGGAGTCCACTGGTGTATCGTCTCCCTTTCCTCATGGCACACAACAGACACAGCGCAACAAGTGGAGACAACATATTTGCAATAGCTTGGCTGCAATTGGAGGGTTCCTCTAACTCTCCTTGTCCTATCAGGCATAGGGGAAGAAGCACCCTTGTAGTAACTGACACTGAAGCAATCTTGCAGGCATTAGTCAGACTGAAGGCTCCAATGGATTAACACTGACTTTGCTCCAGTCATTCTCGAAAGTTTCGATTTCTTCCCCAACTGACTGTTTACCAGTTTCCACAGAGATCTCCTGTGTTAGGGGATTTTCTCAGTCATTGTGACCTTGCCTTGTTCAGGTCCAGGAGATCAGCAAGTTTTCAGGGATAACCCTGACGAGAACTGCCACTGAAGATTTTGATCTTCCCCCATCTTGGGTGTCTCTGCTTGGTGCTCCTTGCTCAGTGCTCCTTGCTCAGTACTCCTTGCTGCTGAGGAGCCAGGAAGCAGAGGGAACCCAGAGACATAAACTTACAGCTTCACACTGTTGCTCTGCCATCTCCTTTGCATAAAGAAACAGGAGGGAAAAGATGCTTAAGAATGAGGAGCTCCACCCTCAATCTTTATTGCGCTCTGTGGTAGATAGAGTATGTGGGTGAAAGAGAATAGAGGAACCTTTATCCGAAGGCAAGGCTAACAGTGTACTCGGGCATGAGCTGAACTCAGTAAGGACTAGGTAAAGAAGACCACATCCCCAAAGGAGACAGGTTTACCAGAGACAGACGTCCCTGACTTACTCTGCTCTTCAGTGAGCCAGGAAGCGGGGTGGGAATGTCCCTGCCTGCATCTGACGGAGTGGGAATGGATTAGGTTCAGTTAGCATCCATGGCACACAGTACTAATGTTTCAGTTTACCTGACCCTGATCTTCAGCATACCACTCTGCTTTTTAGCCTTGGCTTCGGCTTTCTCTTCAGCAAGATTTCTCTGTGCATTTGCCTCTCCAGGATCTCGGTTTTTATTCTGTGTCATGGACAGTAACCAGCAGGGTGCCAGCTGCGGAGTGAGTGTTCAGTTAATAATATGATTGAGCTACACATCTACCACGTATAGAAATAAGCCCCGTGGACCGGCTATACATTAGAAAGCGAAGGATCTGGATTTTTATTAGAAACCTTTTTGTGTGTTTTTAAAATAAATCAACGGCTTTTAAAATTTCGCCTTTGCTCTTACTTCCTCCCCACTTCCTTGCAATCTGAGACTTAAGTAGTTGCCCTGGAGACCATTGCTGGGCACTAGAGGAGCCATCCAAGAACAGCAGTGAGAGCTGCTGTGGCAGACAACAGCAACAGTTTGCAATAATCTCTTTTGCTTTCCATAAGATTGGGGCTGATCATCATCTTATTTATAGTAAGCTCCACAACTTGTTAGGATTTTGAGATGATTGCACACTCACTGGGAAATAGTCACTGACCCCAGGGCATCCCCCAGAGTCCTAGTCTACTGCCTCAGCTACTCCAGCTCAAGCCCTACACCTTTCCTGATACAGCCATTTTGGTTTGCCTACTAATGTCCTTCCAGGCTCATGTGATGATCACTTGATTCCCAGATAGTGGTATCATCTTGGAAGGATCTCCAAACTTTAGAAGCAGAGATCTAGCTGGAAAAATTAGACAACGAGGGTTTGAGTCCTTGGGAGGTTTTGTCCCTTGTCCTTTCCCGTCCTCCCTCTGTCCTCTCTTGACCTCCCCCTCTCCCCTCCCCCTCCCTCCTTCTCTCTCTCTCTTTCTCTCCTCCTCCTGCCCCTTTTTTCTCTTTCCCTTCCCTTTCTCCTTCTTCCTCCTCTTTATCTTCTGCCTCCTCCTCCTCCTCTTCCTCCTTCTCCTCTTGCTCCTTCTTGTCTTTGTCGGGTGGTTAAGTTACCCTACCATACACTGTAGCTACTACCATGGTGATCTGCTCTAGCTTGAGATCAGTGGACCCCACATGTGATCTAAAATTTTGAAACTATGAGTTAAAACAAGTCCTTCTCGTAGTACGCTGTTTTCTGGATGTTGTGAGGATAGAGAGGGAAAAGCAAATAACACAGGAGCAGACAAACTGTTAACCGTTTCCTCGTCAAGCCAGGCCCGGCGCTCTGGCTCTAGCTGGCAACTGGTACCTGTGGTGGCTCTAGCAGCTGTCAATCCAGTGAATCTCATTTGACAGTATTTCTCAAAGTGACAAACTTGTCTGCTTCAGGCCTGTGTGAAATCCTCCCAAGACTGTTCTCTTTGAATTATCAGGTAACATTAGAAACTCAAGTATTTAGTGTGATGGTGAAAATTTCAGTCTCTCTTGAAAGACTGGGGGTCCTAGGGATACCAGCTTTTCATTCCCTCCCGAAAGCTCACAGAGTAAGCAGGGCAATGACTTCACTTCAGCCAGCATATGCGCTCTCGGCTCAGCAACGCCACCTCTCTCCCTGTTCACTGAAAGGGCTGAGACTTTTAACCTTCAGAGCCTTGTCTCCGTGCATCTTGACTTTGCTCTGGCTGGGTCCATAATAACTTCCAATCCCCACTGCTTGGTTCTAGACTTACAGGTCATTTAATCTGACCGCCCTCCTGCTGTGCCTCCTGACTCATTTGTAAATCTGTTGCTAGTAGTCGGCTCCTTTTGCTTCTACCTCAAGGTGGCACATTTGGACTTTGCAGACCTGAAGTGTGGGCAATTTAATCCCTGTGATACTCAAGTTTCACAGGAGAAAACCTACAATGGAGGAGGAATTTGAACACTAATCTTGATATTAATTACCAATTACAGACAGGAATAAATTTGGGACTGCTGCTAAATATATTTGTTTTGTAAGTGGAAAAAAAAAATCTGTCTTCCACAGGAAAACTGCTGCTGCCAATTATGTTGCTATTTCTGTGGAGGAATTGCTTCAGCAGGGGCAGGCCCAGGGGTTCTACCCACTCAGCTGCTATTTTCTCCCTTAATTGTGACTGCCACCTGCCCGTTGGTGAATTCACAGCTATACCCAACGACAAACAAAGGAGAACGTTCGAAAGTCACACGCAACTGGAGATCTTGCCTCAGTTTTGGCTCGTGGCATTAACACATCACCTCAAGCATAGTTGTCTAAAATAGCTGCTCTTACTTGCTCATGCTTGCGTGATTCACCATCTCTAAAGGAGCATTCATCCACTGCTATCACCTGGCAGTGGGGTGGTGGCCCTTTTTGTGTTTCTGTCAATTAGCGTCTCTCTATATAGTAGGTAGCTGAGCAGTGTGGCTTCTCTGGGCTTCTTGGTATAGTGGTTTCTGAGAGACCAAAGAATGAGAGATCTAGTGATGAAGGGTCTGCTACATTCTATTGCCCAAAAATCGAGTCATAAGGCCAGACCACACTTAAACCATGGGGAAACAAAGTGTTAACATTCTTGATAGGGGAAGCAGGGGTCACATGGTATGTATTCAGATCTGAGCTGTCATCATCTTCTTTGTAACAATGATAGAACTGAATCTGAGGCTGGAACTGATAGAGGAGTAGGGTCTGCTCTAATGGAAGAAAGAGATTCTGATAGAAAATGATGATAATCTATTGGGAATTTCGTATATTATAAAAAAGGTTTTAATGAGATGGGAAATGTAAAGTCAAGATAGACTGTAAAGAGATTCTTGTTTGAAATTCACCAGGAAACTTTAAAGGTGAAAAGGGAGAGAGAAATGAAAAATGAAGAACAGAAGGATTAGCTTCTGATTCTGGGAGAGCAAAAGCAAGGGAGTGTGAGCTTCCTGAACCACTCATTCATTGTTTGCTCCAATGTGGTCCAGTCGCATCCTGCCCTGACTCAGCCCAAAGCTTATCCTGGATTTTCCAATCTTCCACTTCTGCTTTCTCTCTCTTCCAAGTTCAGGACCTTCTCTAGACCGGTGGCCATGAGACATACAGACAACGCATCTAAGTTTATTCTTCTTCATTCTAGATTCTGTGATGTGGATATGAGCTTTATATACCTTTAAATAATGTTATTCCTTTATGAATAAGTATAGTATTCTCATTACAAAAATTTGAATTTGCCATTAAAGGTACATAGAAAAAAACAAAACAAAACAAAACAAAACAGGGACATAGAGAGATAGAACCTGAACTGGAAAGTCCGAATGAAGCCTGAATCCTCTGGACAATCAAAGCTGTTCTCACAGAAACATCAGCTATAACATGCCCTCTGAATGATCAAAAAATCCAATATGACTCTGATTAGCAAGTGAGAAACATAGACTTAAATGTACCTTGACTAAAATAGCAAAGAAGCGGGGCAGGTCATATAAGCAGTCAACACTATCATTGCCATAGAAACAAGAAGCAACAGTAAGCAGACATCAGGTAGTGCTTGTTGTAAGACACTGAGTTATGACATATTGATTTTGGCAACACTCACACACCTTGCCACAGCAATGAAGGTATTGAAAGTGAAAGCAGAGATTGAGAACTGGATGTATCTGCATCTCTCCGTGGCCCTGAAGTGAACAAGGAAGATGGCTGAGGATAAAAGCCCTTGGAAGGAGAGCATTTTCCACCATGGAGGAAGGGGAACAGACTTTCAGATGGCTTGCCTCATGCCTACCTTCCGTATGTGAAACTCACCATGTAGGATATATTTATCTTATTTGTGCTTCATCATTTCCATTGAGAAAATCGAAGAAGCATAATTGGTTGATCTTGAAAGTTTGAACTCCCACTTTGTGTGCTATATCTAGACATACCTCATCTACTGATTCTATGCATGTCATGTGTCTGTGTAACATTTGAAACAACTGCTGTACTCATTAGCCAGAAACCATTTACCATCACAGTCTACACTCTAGGCATCAATGGGGTCTCTGAGTTCTGGACACTGGTATCTGGTAACATTAGGGAGGGGCAGACTGTCACTTTAAATCTGAAATGTCTCCTGATAGGCTTAGATTTTTTAATGTTTTATCCACAGCTTGTGGCTCTATTTAAGGAGCTGTAGCATCTTGAAGAGGTTAGGCCTCAATGCCAGCAGGACACCATTAGAGAGTTGTAGGGACTGCAACTATTCCTGGTTCTCATGTTTTCTGCTTCCAGAGAGATGTAAATTCTCTCTGCTACATGTTCCCACTGCAATCTTTCTGAAACAGTGAGCCAAAATATCCCCCCCCCCTTATCATCTAAATGATGTGTGTTATGTGGTTTAGTCACAGCAAGACAAAAGTAATTGAGACAGACGCTTGCCTGAAGCTGGGCTGTCCAGCTGTTCTTTAGACTCTTAAGCCTCTAGTCACTCCACTTATCATATGCTGTCTTGCATAAAAAGAAATTCGCACACATCCGACCATTCAACAGTGTTCTGCATTAAGAGATAAAGATGATGTTACCTAGCTACTGGGAAAATCATTTGAGGCAGTTTTTGATGTTGGTTCTTCGACTGTTACCTAAACCACCCAGATGGACAGGAGGAGGTAGTTAGCTGAAGAAAAATAATTTCTTTCTAGACCCTGCAGCCATGCTAGCCTAGAGTTTGAGAATGTTTTTTTTTATAGGAAACACTTTCAGCATATACAATTACTTCTGATTTGAGTTTATTTTGGTCATCAGAAGGAAATCCTGTCTTTTATCTCTTCTTTCCAACTTGTAAGTAGGTTACTCTGAATATAAATCCTTTAGAACAAGTAAGGTTAATGGGTTACGGAAAGAAAAATGGGATGTTCCCTGATATATTACAAAGGATTTTATGATTTGACCACAAATTTTGCTGGACACTTCAGTTCTTCGTCATTAATGTCAGGAAAGAAAAGCCACAGTGACTCAAGAGAATTCCTCCTACATATGTAAGGCTCCTTATATTTTCCAAATATGGACTTGGAAACTTCCAGACTCTGTAGTTTCATAAATCATTGTTCTATTTCATTTAACTCAATTTTCCAGAGAAGACATGTGCACAGAAAATTTGTAAAAATATAATTAGAATCTATTGATTTGAAATGCTATATAAATTACTTTGTTATATTGAAGAAACTTGTTATCGGTTGTTTTAGGCATTATGCCCTCGCACTGTCCTCCTCATCTGTGTGTGTGTGCATGCAGGCATGTCAAGAAATGGGGGAAAGAGAGAGGCTTGTGGAAGGCTAAGTTCCATCTTTGCCCATCAGAGTCAGACAGACACCTTCCGCCAGACAGAAGCCAGCTCTGGATGTCAAGAATGGAACTCTGGGCTGCTTTTAGGGGCTTTCATCTCACCAGTGGATTTCCAGGAAAAGCAGGCAGAGCCAGGTACCTTATAGTCACGGTCTCAGCTAAAGTCCTGCCTAACTGATGATTAATGGATGATAAATTATACCTTTCTTGAACCCATGCTAAAACTTTACAGAGGCATTGCATTCCGACACATCTTTTAGTTTATAGTTAGCAAACACTAAGCAACCTTCTCCGACAAAATATCCACGGGATGAGGGGTATATTGAGAAAACCAGTCCCCCCCCCCCGCCCCCGTCTCGCAAACTCATTCACAAGTGTGCCCTGGAAGCAGGGGACAGATATGAATGAACACGTTCCTGAGAAGTCGACTGCCTCACTCCCACCCCACCCCCACCCCGCACCCCGCAGTTTGGAGTAGCCCAGAGAACAGGCCAGTTTAGAACGAAGTTGCTGAAGTGACTGGAAAATTAGATCGATGAGGAGGTAGCTACAATAAGCTCATTCATCCCCCTCCCAGAGAGACAGCTAAGATCGCTTTAAAGAAAGTCTGGTAGGTGTCAGGGAAGAGACGGGCGTCTAGGCAGGCAGCTGCTCCAAATAGGCCATTAATCAATACCAGGATCTGCCACTCAACCCACCCTCGAGCCTCACCCTGCTTACCAGAGAAGAGTGTTATCTGCTCTGGCACTTTTAACTCATGCATCAGGACTGTAAATAATCAATTCTTCAGCCAGGAAGGGAAAAAAAAAAATCAAGCTTTGCTGGGACCCAGGAAGGAGAGGCATATGGTGTGTTTGTCTTGAATACTTCAGTGTGCAAAATTGCCTCCCACTTAGGGAGTCTATGTTGTGCTCTCAACAGAATTCACTTCCACTATCTGGAACAATAGCTTGGACTCCGTGTCAAAAGTGAATCCCGATGTGACTTGAGAGATGTGTCTAAAGACGTTTTGGGGGGTGGGAGGGGGAGGAGAAATTAAGATTCTAAGGACACATTTAGAACAAGACTTACTATTTGTGAGTGTGAGTTTCAACACAGGACTTCTGGTAATTTATAAGAATCCCAAACTCAACATATGTAAGGGTCACTTCTCTGACTTGGCTGATTGTAGGGGAAACTGATGGCCACGGGCAGTCAGCCATGTCATGACTCCAGTCTGGAGAAGTTTATGGGTTGCCTACTGTAGGTAATGGGACAGAAAAGCTAGTTACATATTGAAACTTCACTTAGACTCAAGTACAGCAGAGAAGTGGAAATGGAACTGTCTTGTAGTATCTGGGTGGTATGATCTCGGCATACGCACACTGGATGGCAGGGACCACTCTTAAATTGTTGTCCTAAGTAAAGGGACAAAAACATGAAAAACAAAAAAAAAAAATTTTGATGTCTGTACAAGCACTCTTGTCTTTGTGATCCTGTGCTCAAGTCCCAGTGGGAGTGGGAGGTACTGAAAAGAGAACCACCTCTTTGACTAAGATTATAAAGGAAGGACTCCAAAAAATAGATACCAAACTGATCCATCCTCAGGTCTCATGCTGGGGAAAGGCAAACACTGAAAAGCCCTTGGTCCAGAACACCAAAGGACAGACCAGCCTCCAATGAGAGATCCCACACACTCCCCTCATCCGGCCTCCAGTGAGGAGATCCCACACACTCCCCTCATCCGGCCTCCAGTGAGGAGATCCCACACACTCCCCTCATCCAGCCTCCAGTGAGGAGATCCCACACACTCCCCTCATCCAGCCTCCAGTGAGGAGATCCCACACACTTCTGGTCATCTTCCCCTTGGAAGTAAATGACCTCACTCCTGTTCCTTGGCTTTTGTTTGTTTTCTTTTCTATACAATTGGTACACTGTTAGAGGGGAAGTGGAGAACAACAAAGTAAATCCTTTACCATGTTCTGGTTCCTAATTTCTTCTAAATACAGCAAAAGCGAGGCCCGCAGATCTGATTGCCCCTCAACACTGTGACTCAGAGCGTTTGCATTAATAACTCAATAGGATGAAATAAACAAGGGGCTAAAGGTCAGGGTTGGTTCTTCTCCAACAAAGTCATGGACATGCCTGGGGCAATAGGCAAACAGTTGAGTTTTGGGATCTCCAGATGCAAAGCCAGGAAGTCAGATTAGATAGCCTAATTAGATAACCTAATGATAAATTATTTTTATGGCAGGACTTAAATTCTGTGATTTTATTATATATATATATATATATATATATATATATATATAGTGCCCATCATATTTACATCCATGCTGATTTTTTCTCAACATAAAATGGAAATTAAGTATCAAGATTGACATTTTTCTTTTGTCATTAATTCTTACATTCAAATTATATAATGTGGTTAACATGAAACAGCTACTGGTTTATCTGTAAGTGCTGAATTTTATCAAGAGTCAATGCCTAGAGTCATTAGAAATTCTGGATGTTGAATTTCCCATGAAGTTCATGCATTAAAATCTATTTATTATTCATCTTTGCTTTCCCCTGATTAACCCACCTCATGTCTTATTATCATAATTGGTTCTAATTCCCTCATTCTTTCCTAGCTGAATAATCTTAAAAAACATTTGGGGAGAACATTAAAGGAACTGGTATTTTCATAAGAAAAAGATAAATATGATACAATCAATCATTATTTTTCTGGAATACAAAGCATAGATAATGATCAGCAATTTTTCACTTCCACAAAGGAGGGAGGAAAAGCTAAAAACCAAAAGAAATGTTATAATTACCAAGAGAAAGTTGTGGCCATTTTTTTTTCTGTCTAGAGTTTTATACTGAGAAAAATTACCAAAGCCTTTGTTCTGGGTGTAACTTGAAGATATGAGAGACCTGTGTGAGGTGGTTTAGTTGAAGGGCCACTTGAAAATGAGATAGGAAATTGGTTTCTCTCGAGTTAGTATTGGCTCATTTTGATTGTCAATCTGGATTGAAAGACATCTGGATTAGTCAGGCACACTTCTGTGTGTGACTCTGAGGGTCCTTCCAGAGAACACGTGGTACAGAACTGAGAGAGAGACCTGACCTTAGTTGGAACATCAAGCCAATTGTGTGGGGTCACAACTCAGCAGAGGGAGTGAGACAAAGGCAGCCTGCCGGGACCTGTGCATTCCACAGGCCCAGGCCGGTACATCTGTTCCAACCACCACCACCTGTGGGCCCCTACCTCCTTTCATTTGCAGTTTGTTGAGCTCTAAGTTTCCAGGTTCTCAGGCTCCCCATTTTACAAGTGGCCATTTTGTCTCCAGAGGTGCAAGACCATAAACATGCACATATACATACACATACACACATACACATATACACATACACACACACACACATACACACATACACATATACACATACACACACACACGTATACACATACACACACATACGCACATACACATACACACACATATACACATACACACATATACATATACATACACATACATATGTACACACATATACATATACACACATGCACACTCATATACACATACACATATACACACATATACACATACACACACATATACACATACACACACATATACACATACACACATACACACACTCATATACACACACATATACACATATACACACATATACACATATACACATATACACATACACATACACACACATATACACATACACATACATACACATGCATACACATACACACACATATACACATACACACACATACATACACACACATGCATACACATACACACACTCATATACACATGCACATATTCTACTTGCTTTGCTCCTCTAGAAAGCCACCAAATAATGCACTTCTATTTGCAAAGATATCTGGAAAATATCACTTCACCAGCTCTAAGTCTTAAGCACCAAAGACTCTCTGCATCCAAACTCACATGTAATCAAGAACACCTGTCCAACCATTTACTTCTACAAAATCTGGGACCCTATTTTTGAGTAGGTGCCTGAAATAAGGATGTTAAACATAGTTCCCACCAGGCTATAACCAAGCTCTGTCACATGAATCGTGTAAATTTGCCCCAAGAAAATCTGGAGCAGCGCTATTTCTGTTCCAACGTCTCCACGGTGAAGGTTCCGAAACTTCCCAGTGCCTTGGTTGGGGTTGCAGAAACGCTAGGAGAATATTACAACTGCTGCCTGCAGCCAGAAGATGGGCTAAGACTTTATAAGAATTCAACGATTAGCAATTTTAATAATGACTGGACATTAACATATTTGCAAATTCTCTCACACCAAAACCAAATTCTCAGAAAAGTTTGGCGCTCCATAATTCATGAGTGCATGGGTGAGGATTTAAATTTGAGTTCAGATAATTTTTTTTTTTTTTTTTTTTTTTTACATCTGAAAGCAGTAAAGATGGAAATATTCGTGGGCAGTATCTTTAAAGTTATCTCTGGGTAAGAGGTTTCAGCTGCGAGTGTCACCACAGTCAAGTATTTGACCCCGTTAAAATGTACACAGTGTTAAACCGTTAGAATTCTGAAGTTGTGAAAAATATGAATGTCTTAATAAGAACACTGTGTAAAAAAAAAAAAAAAAAGACAGGTGTCTTCACTGTTCAAGGAAAGTGTAGAATGTGTTAGATCCTGCAGCACATACACAGACATGGTGGGGGGTGGGGGGAGACGTGTCCTTAGCATCTTTATGAATTTGGGTTCATTTTGTGTTAAAAAGTAAAAAGTAAAAGGTACTCGAGGGAGTATGGAAAATATTTGATAATCTTATAGCAGGAAAAAAACTTTCCTTCTGAAGAATGACTTAAAACCCCAAAGACCGAGTATGAAAGGTCGGTAGATTCACCTCTGCTAATTTAAGAAATCTTAATAAATGAAGGCTGAGAAAGCTGCTTCAAGCCAATGCAAAGAGAAAGCATTCACTGGAGAGAGGGTTGAGTTCTATTAGGATCCTTTATGTGTAAAATGGGGAAATGCTATGCCACCTCCCCCCCGCTCCCCACCGCCCACCCCAACCATGCTGCACAATCCAACAGAAATGCGCACAGTGACCAAGAAGAGGACGTTCACACTTAGCATCAGGATGAAAAGAGTTCTTACATGTAAGAAAAGTACTGAAATGTCCTCGTAATACAAGAAAACAGGGTCAGAGAAGTGACTCGGTGGGCAAGGTGTGTGCCAAACCAGCCTGGGAATTTCCAGAACTCAAAGGGGGGAAGGCGAGACGCGAGACTCACCTTCTGCGAGTAGTCCTCTAACCCCCACAAGGAGACCACGGTTTGTGTACACCCACCAACTCACACAAACACAGGCCCACACATATACAAAATAAGTAATAGAAAAACAAATTTTTTAAAATTATATTTTATTTTTATTTTTTTACGCTCCATATTCCATTCCCCGCTTCCCCATCCACCCTCCTACTGTCCCACATTCCACAACTCCTCTCCACCCCACCCTGTCTCCATGTAGATGCCCCCACCCCAGACCCCACTTGACCTCTAAACTCCTCAGGGCCTCCAGTCTCTGGAGGGTTAGTGTATCATCTCTGAATCAACATAGACCCAGCAGTCCTCTACTGTATGTGTGTTGGGGGCCTCGTATCATGTGGTATGTGCTGTTTGGTGGTCCAGTGTTTGAGAGATTGTGGGGGTCCAGATTAATTGAGACTGCTGGTCCTCCTACAGGAACGCCCTTCTCCTCAGCTTCTTTCAACCTTCCCTAGTTCAACAACAGGGGTCAGCTGCTTCTGTCCATATCTGCATCTGACTCTTTCAGCTGCTTGGGTCTTTCAGAGGGCAGTCATGATAGGTCCCTTTTTGTGAGTGCTCCATAGCCTCAGTAATAGTGTCAGGCCTTGGGACCTCCCCTTGAGCTGGATCCCACTTTGGGCCTGTCATATGACCTTCTTTTCCTCAGGCTCCTCTTCATTTCCATCTCTGTAATTCTTTCAGACAGAAACAATTATGGGTCAGAGATGTGACTGTGAGATGGCAACCCCATCCCTCACTTGATGTCCTGTCTCCCTAAGTTCCCTCTATAAGTTCCCTCTCCCTACTGTTGGGCATTTCATCAAAGGTCCCTCCCTGTGAGTCCTGAGAGTCTCTCACCTCCCAGGTCTCTGGTGCATTCTTGGGGGTCCCCCCCATAACTTCCTATTCCTGACATTGCCCATTTACATTTTTTCTGCTGGCCCTCAGGGCTTCAGTCCTTTTCCCTCACCCAATACCATATCAGGTTCCCCTCCCCCCCCACTCCCCACTACTCCCTATCACTTTCCCTCCCAGGTCCCTCTCTCCCTCCACCCTTGTGATTGCTTTCTTCTCTCTCCCAAGTGGGACTGAATTGTCCTCAATTGGGTATTCCAGCTTGCTGAGCTTTTTGAGTTCTATGGATTGTATTTTGGGTATTCTGTACATTTCTTGTTTTGGCTAATATTATTAGTGAGTGAATTTACAACTGAGGAATCTCAAATGACTGAGAAGCACCTAAAGAAATGTTCAAAGTCCTTATTGATCAGAGAAATGCAAATCAAAACCTTAAAACTGAGATTCCACCTCACATCAATCAGCATGGCTAAGATCAAAATCTCAGGTGACAACACATGTTGGAGAGGATGGGGAGAAAGAGGAACACTCCTCCATTGCTGGTCGGATTGCAAACTGGTACAACCACTCTGGAAATCAATCTGGAGGTTCCTCAGAAAATTAGAAATAGATCTACCTGAAGACCCAGCTATACCACTTTTGGGAATATACTCAAAGATGCCCCATCATGCCACAGGGGCACATGTTCCACTATGTTCATAGTGGCCTTATTTGTGATAGCCAGAAGCTGGAAACAACCTAGATGTCCCACAACAGAATAATGGACACAGAAAATGTGCTTCATTTACACAATGGAGTACTACTCAGCTATTAAGAACAAGGAAAAAAAAAAAAAAAGAACAGGGATATCCTGAGTTTTGCAGGCAAATGAATAGAACTAGAAAATATCCTGAGTGAGGTAACTCAGACCCCAAAACCAAAATTCTTAAAGAAAAATACCATCAAGATGTCAATTTCTTGTATTAGATTGGAAACATTAAGAATCCTTATTTAAACATGTATAAATACTTATTAAAATGTGTGGATATATCATACTGAAAAGAATATGGAGAAACAATTTATCTGGCAAAGAACTGATATAATTTACATACCGAATGATTGGGTGATAAATATCTAGAAGCAAATTAAAGAAAGGCATCTACTCTTCCTTCTTGTGACAATTTCACACAGAATGCCGTTCTTTTAGTACACTCCCATATGTGTAAAATTGTATATGCATATTATACATTTTGAATATTCATATTTTTACATTTTTGTAATAGAAAAAGATTGGAAGCAATGTAAGTGCCTATTAGTAAGGAACTGGCTCGCTATCTTATGGTTCATTCATAAGGCAGTGTTCACTTTCTGTCAGCTTTGTAAAAGATTTTGTTGTTGCTATTTATTGTCAGATGAATAAATGTGCATTGTTTTATGCTTGTAAGTGCGGGGAGTCAGAAGATACCGTTGGATCCTTTGGTGGTGGAGTTAACATATAGCTTTGAGTTGCCCAACATGGCTGCTGGGAACAGAACTTGGGCCTTCTAGAAGAGCAACAAGCTCTTTTAACCCCCGAGCCATCTCCACAGTTCTTCATTTGGAACATATGAGCATGTATGAGCACACGTGCTCATTAATTATGCACGATGTCTTTCTAGGTTTACATCGTGTTTTTCCCTTCTTGCTTGCTTCTCCAAAAAATTTATTGCATTAGTGCTGACATTTTAAAGACAACACACTTGTGTAAAATGCACAGAGAAAATCACCAGTATGTCACAATGATAAAACGGAAAAAACAAACTAGAAACATTTTAGCTTTCAACTATCCACCCCCAGTAACATACGTTCTACAGCAAGTCTGTACCTTCTTAATCTCCCAAAACAATGTGGTCTAAGTATATCTGAATCTGTGTGGGACAGATCTACTCAAACCACTTCATTTCACTCTTTCGATCTCATCAGTCTCACAGCACTTATTTATTTATTTATTGTTATTATTATTATTATTTGTTTTGTTTTGTTTTTTCGAGACAGGGTTTCTCTGCATAGCCCTGGCTGTCCTGGAACTCACTCTGTAGACCAGGCTGGCCTCGAACTCCGAAATCCACCTGCCTCTGCCTCCCGAGTGCTGGGATTAAAGGCGTGCACCACCACACCCGGCCTGCATTTTTTATTTTTAAATGCTAAACTTGGGGTTAAAAACAGAGCTAGCTGGGTTTGTGGTTCAGCACATGAGGGAAGAATCAAGGGGTCTTTGCTTTACTGAGCCCTTTACAGTAGAGAGGTATCATCTCCTAGCCAGGTTGGCTAGAGCCATCAAACCAGGTGTCTGTGTTAAGGGACAAGGCACAGGAAATGTCAGGGAGGTGATGTCTAGACCCCTACCCCTTACTGAGCAGCTGCTGGCAGGGAAGAGCTCACAGTGGAAGGGTAATCATTATTATTTTTTAAGAGTGTGGGCACTGATAGGTTTCTCATATGCAAGAACATGTGATCAATACTAACAGGGCTTAGTGGATGAGAGAGAGAGAGAGAGAGAGAGAGAGAGAGAGAGAGAGAGAGAGAGAGAGAGAGAGAGACCTCATGTGGGTAAAGAATCATGTCATGTTGGGGGACTCCATCCAAGGGAGGTTGGAGGAGGAAATGGGGGATAGACAAAATCATATTTCATTGTATACATGTGTGAAATCCTCAAGAATAAGAGAGAGAGAGAGAGAGAGAGAGAGAGAGAGAGAGAGAGAGAGAGAACATGAAGTTGGTTGGGAGACTTCTGTGTAAGGAGGTAGTGGATGTAGATGAGATTAAATACATTGTACTCATGTATAGAATTTTAAGAGAATAAAGAAAGTAATATTTAAAAAAACAGGTGTCTATTTTCTGCTTTGATTTGTTTTTCCTGAAGAATATCATATGGGCTCACGTCTTTGCCCTGGAAATTCCTAATAAAGGTTTACCCTCTAGAGACATGTCATAGTACTGGGCTCTTTCCCCAGGTCCAGAGCTGGTCTAACCAGCACCATTCTTCCCTAAAGCCCTAAGGTTGTGAGGACTCACTCGACAATTTTTCCTTTAGTTTATGCCATAAGTGCTTCATTTAGTTATTCCTATAGACATTGAAGGAACTGGTTTATCATCTGCAGTCAGGTAGGGATACACTCTGAGAAGCGTGTCACTAAGTAACTCTATCGCTGATGAATGTTATAGAGTGCACTTGCAAAAGCCAAGATATATATATATATATATATATATATATATATATATATATATATAAAATCTTTTTATTTTATTTTATTTTATTTTTACATTCCAGTTGTTATCCCTCTTCTGGTCTGCCTTCTGACAGTTCCTCATCCCATTCCTCCTCCCCTGTCTCCAAGTGGATGTTCTTATACCCCACATCCCCCACCCCCACCCTCACTCCTCTGGTCCTCCCCACTCCTTGGGGCCTCAAGTCTCTCTTGAGGGTTAGGTGTATTTTCTCTCACTGAAGCCAGGCCTCTGTTTTATATGTGACAGGGCCCTTGTACCAGCAAGTATACGCTGCCTGGTTGGTGGCCCAGTGTCTGAAAGATCTCAGGGGTAATGGTTAGTTGACTGCTAGTATTCCTATGGGGTCACCCTCCTTCTCAGCTTCTTCCAGCCTTTCCCTAATTCAAACACAGGGGTCCCTGACTTCAGTCCATTGCTTGGGTATAAATGTCCGCTCTGTCTCAGTCAGTTGCTTGTTGGGCCTCTCTGAGGGCAGCCATGCTAGGCTCCTGTCTGGGAGGTGAGAGACTCTCAGGGCTAAAACAGAGGGACCTTAGATGAAATCCCAAGATTTGGGAGAGGGAAGATGACTATATTTTAAGCGATGCCATCTTAGGGGACCAAACACTCTTGCCTATGTAGTCAATGGTTAAGTAAATATTGTCCATAGCACAGACCAAATAAGACACAACACAATTCTTACCTTTGATGGCATCAAGGTAGCAGTCTTTGTTACAAGTTTTCTTTCCTTTCACTGTGAAATCCTGGTTACATGTTCTCAGCTTTCATTGTTTGTTATTCAAATAGCATATAGCTTGCATAACACACACACACACATACACACACACACACACACGCACACACATGCACACACATGCACACACTGGGCATTGGGGGTTGTTTAGCATCCTTGTGTTCTTCAAATCACCATCATTTGTTCCTATCATGGTGGTTATGTGAAAGGGAAAAATTACTAACAAGGAATCTTATTCCCCAGTTAGAGAAGTTTGGAGTGCAGGGAGAAAGGAGTTTAAAATTTTCATATAAAACTCTCAGGATATTTTGCAACAATAAATGTTGTCTGTCATTCATATGCCTGTGTAGAAGTAAAAATCCTCTACAGAATAGTCTGCTTTGAAATGCATAACAAATAAATCCTTTCTTAGACTGTGTATTATTATATATGTGAGTAGGGAGAACAAAGACATCTAAAAGGATGCATTCTGCATGTCTTCTTGCTATTGTGTTTTCTGCTGGGTTCTGCACTCAGGGAAGTAAAATAATCCCCAAAGATCCTGCTTCACTTGGGAATACCACTTCCAGTGGGAAAACAGCGGCAAATTAATCCTTGATATGCACTTTCAAAGCTAGAGCAATTTTTCTGCATTTGTTAAAAATCTCCAAATATTTGTTGCTTAATGCAACCTTCACTAAATCTCTGATCATAAATGAATTTAAGCCTAGCAGTATGCTAATACAGATAGAGGATTCAAAACAAAACAAAAGCAACAACAACAAAAAAATCACCTCTCCTCTTTTTTCTACGATTTAGTGAGCTGGGAGGAAGAACCAGGTAGGTAATTACCCTTTCTTCTTTCCTCAGGAAAGACCCCGCCCCAGCCTCCACATTAGTTTTACTTTCTCTGATGAAGGGACCCAGAAGCTATGAGCCCAGTGAATTTCCCACCACCTATGAAGAAGGAACCACACTTCCTCCAGATCAAATAACCCAGAACAACAGGTAGAACATTCTAGACTTGTGGCTGGAAAGAGAATTCTGACAAAAATGTAGATCTGAGCTGCAGAAGTTCAGAAAAACTTTATCCAAATTCTTCCCACAGCCTTCCTGCCTTCCCTCTTCCTTGAGATGATTCTGACCATTTCTGATTCTATTTTAATGTATTAACATAATTATACCCTCATATTTCAGATCATGACTCAGCCGAATCTCTTATTAAGCCCAACATTTACACAGAGGTAACATGTTCAGAGTCTGTCTATGACACAAGGAACTTGTGTTAGTGGGAGACATTGTAAAGAGGTGGCAACCACTGATCCTGGCCTGCTTTCTAGAGGGAACAAAGACAGAGGACAACTAATGGGGCTGAAGGAATGGCTCTGTGATTAAGAACACTTGCTGTTCTTGTGGCAGAGTGATTTGGTTCCCAGCACTCATGTCAGAGGGTCCACCGTTTTCATCTGGCCTCTGGGACATCAACATACACATGACATACATCACACACACACCCAGCCACCCCCCCCCACACACAGACACACACACATATGGGTGCTCACACACACACATAGGCACACACAGAAATACACATAATTAAAAATAAGTCTTTAAACAAAGAATAGAGCAGCTAAAATCACAACCTTTCAACTTATTCACCTATGAGGTCCCTCTGATTTTTCCATCAGGGTCAGCTCTTTGGTTGCTGTTGTGTATTTCACTAGGTGGAAAACCCAAGCCCCTACTGCTTTCTCGTCCCAATCACATCACTGAGTGTTGGATAATGCTTCCGTGCTATTTTGTTGTTATCAAACGGCATGCATGAATAATCAGGCAATGATGCTTTAAATTTAAGGATAAACAGCCTGCTACATCTAGATAGGAAACTCACTTCAGCCATAATCAGTCACTGCTAAATTTAGCTACACACAACTAATGACCAGAGCAAAGCTACATTACCCCAAGGACAGTGCTGACAGTTATGACCTCCAGTGATGGCAATCTGCTTTACCTCTGTCCTTTATAGAGTGTGATCACAGTCATATGCATGGAGGTAGCAGGAGAAATATTTTAGACATGGCCATATAGCTTGTAAACAAAGTGGCTATAAGTGAATGTGTGCACAGCTAAAAGCGCTAATGAGCTGGAGTTTACCAGGACAGTGCTGTCTCTGACTGTGGGCACACTTAGTGTTTGATAGCCCGAGAAGTAAAATCCACCCATGGTGTTAACTACAGGAATAAATTTGAAGAGGTTACACATTGGGTGACCCTAACACTTTAAAAATATGATCAGGTGGTGACATCAGAAGTTATTACTAAGACTCAAGATAGAAGCAAAGACCCAGTCATAGCTCCGGGCCACCAGCTCTGTGGTAGATACTTCTGTAGCGGTTAAGACAAAAGCTCATCTACAAAGCATTAGGAAGTGTGCATTTGGGCTACTAGTTTAATGATGAGCTGCATCCTGATGGCAAGGAGTGGTTGCCAATGGGAGTATGAGGCAGGTTGTATGAGCAGTCAGGAAGCAGAGAGCAATGAATACCAGAGCCCAGCTTGTTTTCTTCATTTTATTCACTCTGATACACCAACCCATTTTATTCACTCTGTTACACCAACCCATGGGATGGTGCCATCCTCATCTAGCTTGGGTCTTCTGTCTTCTGTTAAACATTGTGGAAATGCCTTCATAAATGTATATTTCCGTAAGGATTTTAAATGCAATTGATAATGATTACCCATCATAGTTATTATAAGGAAATATAAGATACAACATTCTTTGGAACCTGACTAGGGTTTACAGAGCCAAGGGAACTCACGGGGAGTGTCGATCTGAGGTGTGGCTCATCAGAATTGTACTGGAATTATGCTGCCATTGCTCTCCATTGCTTGCTGTGCCATAGTTTGATGTTGTCATGCACCTGTAATTTTACATCCTTGCTCCCTCCTGGATGACACTGATTTTATTTCCTGTCCCCTTGATTGGATGCTTTCATCTCATGTAAGAAGTTACTACTGGCTGGGCAGTGGTGGCGCATGCCTCTAATCCCAGCACTTTGGAGGCAGAGGCAGGTAGATTTCTGAGTTGGAGGCCAGCCTGGTCTACAAAGTGAGTTCCAGGACAGCCAGGGCTACACAGAGAAACCCTGTCTCGAAAAAACAAAAAAAAAAAAAAAAAAAAAAAAAAAGTTATTACTGTCTCATTACATTCTACACCTCAGATTCCTCCTCCTCTTACCCTTCCTTCCTTCCTTTCTTCCTTCCTCCCTTCCTTCCTTCCTTCACTCACTCATTCCCTTCCCCTTCTCCTCTTTCCTTCCCTTCTTCCTCTTCTTCTTTTCCTCTTTGTCTCTTTTCTTCTCCTTATTCTTCCTCTTCTCTCTTCTTCCTATTCTTTCTTCTTCCTCATCTCTCTCCTCCTTCAGCATTTTTTTCTTCTGTTGATGTACCTCACCTTCCAGGCTCAGCTGATGTCTTCTTCAAATCTCTCTCAGGGCTGAACACACAGCATCTTCTCAGACAAGAAACTCATATAAAAGTACTTTGAAGTCCTTTGACCACTACAGACATCTCTGCCTGCATGATCTAGGCCCATTTATTGCAATCCAGGTCCATTCATGCTTGTTTTAATTTAATTTTTTCCACAGATATAGTGGCAAAAACGTGAGATACAAAAATGTTCCATTATGTATAAGAAGCAAATCAAAAGGATGTAGCAGGTCCTCAGACAACCTTCTATAGTCTATACAATAAAATCAGGAAATCAAGTACTAGTAATTGCTTAGGGTGTGAAAGTCTATTTGGATGTACTGTGCTGTGGGAATAACAACATCCCTAGAAAGTAAATAAAAAAACCCCAAGTAACAGTAGTCATCCGGTCATTTCCCTGTAGAGGCATGCCCAAGCAGGCATGCTTCCAAGGACTAGCCCATTGGAAATACATTGATTTTAGATATAGTTTTCAATAAAACCATATACTAATTATCCTTCTTATGATCCAATGGCTTCTAAAGAGCCTTTTGATTATGTCAACTGCATCAGTTTGATTGAGGGGGACTACTTCCCATTATACTGAAGGCTGGGTTCACCAAGTATTTTCCAGATGGAGCTATAGAGGAACATTAAAAGAAAGAAAATATCAACTTATATGTTGCAAGACTAATCTAGAATTGAGACAAACATTCAATTATTTGAGAAATATAGTAAGCTGAGACTCAAAATGGCCAATTGTCAGTCTGCTACTATCTCCTCCCTATCCATAGGAAGGAGCAGTAGATTGGACATTTCTTATGTATGTTAACATTCGGCATGGACATGGTTAAGGACAACTAGCATGTTATTAGATGTATTCAAAAGATCCAGTTTCACCAGTCACCTTTCAGTCTGTGTGACTGACTCCAAAGATGTGCAACATACTCGTATGCGTGTGTGCACACTTAGATATTATTATAGAAATCCTCTAATTCTATAGACTTTCATAGTGACTGGAGACTGTACAAGAGAATGGTGGACGTATGAGATAATGCCTTATTTAGATATGATGAAGTTTTTTTTTTCTTCTAAAATGGGGCATTACCAGCTGGTAGTTAATTTATTAAAATGCCTTAGTGGTCAACTTAAATCCTTATGTCATATGTTGGGGAAAGAGTCCTTGTTAAGTTTTTTTTGAAAATAAAATGTAAATTTGGAGTCAAGTAAGTGTGTTGGCACATGTCACCTTAGCACTTAAGTATGGGATAAGAAGATTTTAAGGGAAACCTATGCCATATGGTGAATTCAAAGCTAGCCAGAGTTACATGAGGTGGTGTTTCAAAAACAGAAACAAACTAACAGACATTGAAGATGATCTTATGAACATATGTCCCAGAGTAAGGAAGCTACCACACAGTACCAATGCCTGCATACCTTTGCCTAATGTGGTTAACTTATGGATTTAGTCCAGGTGCCTGGCAGCAGATGAGTGGGTAAAGAAAATAGATGTGTATGTGCAAGCAAGGAATTCTTTTCAGCCAGGAAGAAGAACGAAATTATGCTGTTTGTGAGGAAATGAGTGGAAGTCGAGGCTACCGTGGGAAGCAAAAGAAGTCAGCTGCAGAAGGTTTTCTCTCATCTGTGGAAACAAACAAGCAATCAAGCAAAATGGAATCACTAACCTGGCCATGGACAACAGAGCATGGAGGAGGAGAAGGGGAGGGGGCGAGAGAAGAGTAAAGCCGGCCCAATCATTTAAAGTTTAGCATACGCATTATGACAATGTCAGGGATTCCTGATAATTTATGAACATAATATACATTCATAATTCTAGTGACCAGTTAGAGGGTGAGAGGGTGTAAGGCCCTATTCATTGTTCCAACACATGTTGTTATGTATTTTTCCCTTTGAAGTAGGAAGATAAAAGATACTGACTTATGAAAAATCTACCCGAGATTAGGCAGTAAGGACTTTAGTAGTCAAGAAATACTATGTAAGAGCCGGGCGTGGTGGCACACGCCTTTAATCCCAGCACTTGGGAGGCAGAGGCAGGCGGATTTCTGAGTTCGAGGCCAGCCTGGTCTATAAAGTGAGTTCCAGGACAGCCAGGGCTATACAGAAAAACCCTGTCTTGAAAAACCAAAATAAATAAATAAATAAATAAATAAATAAATAAATAAATAAATAAAAATAAATACAATGTAAGCCCTTTTCTTGTTTTTTTTTTTTCTCCCTTCACTGGTCTCTTGAAGGTGTTGTGGATTCATCCATCTGTCTACTTAGCCAGACACTGGCTACTTATTTTTCAGTCTCTACATGCCGTATCTGTTGAGCTTAGGTTTAACCTAGTACGGTCTTCTCACTTTGTCTTTTGGGATGTTGGAAATGTGGAAGAACTCTAATCATGGGCAATCAAGGGAGCTAAAGACTCCAGTGCAAACTCCTTGGCTAAAAAACAGTCGGTGGTAAACTGTTTAACTTCGGGATTGGTGAAAAGAGCTAGTTCCTGACTTGTTTGCAAAATTCTCCAGGATTCTGATGAAAACAATTTGCAGAAACAGTAAGTATTGCCTCATATCCTGGGCCAGGTCTTGAGAAATGGACATTAAATATGAGAAATATTAAATATGAGAAATATTAAATATGAGAAATTGCTTGAGGTTGACTAAGTTTCACTCTGGTCGATAATTCCAGAAAGTACACTACATCTTCATTCTCTGGAAATTGGCTTCTGTGAACCTCCTCCATGGGGTGGGGAGCTGGTAGGGGGCATTGCAAGTGGGGGTTGGTGGAGGTGGGGGCCCACTTAAATCTGAAACTGTCATACTCAAGACTTTGGCATCTTTCAGTCAGAAAGACCATTCAGAATAGAAATTGTTTGATTGTGGGGGTGGTTATGAGATCCTTTCAGCTTTGAAGCAGCAATTCTCCAGCTCATTAATTCTTCATTCAAAGTTCCTCATTGTTTAAACACTAGCTGTTTGTCTCCTGCTCAGAGTGGCTGATTTGGAAAGAATCCTGCCACATTCATTAAGCACAGAAGCTTCCCAGGGCTTTGCTGCGTTATCGTATTAAATGAGTAGCTGTTTTTATGGCCCATCATAATAATAATAATAAAAAAAAATCTCAAGATCTATTTTCTACCATCAAAAAACTGCACTGATTATATAAGAGCCAATCCAGGGAGGTGGTCCCAAAAATCTGTTTTGGCCAAATTGGCAGTGAGCGTGCAAACTTTTAGGACCTCTGCAATATAGCTTAAAGATGCGATCACAACAACCAATACTGTAGAGGTGCACAGTACACATATTACAAAAGTAATTGGCACAAGAAGAATCTGGAAAAAAAAAATCAAAAAAAAAAAAAAAAAAAAAAAAAAAAAAAAAAAAAAAAAAAAAAAAAGAAGAATCTGGAAAGGTGGGAGGANATACTGTAGAGGTGCACAGTACACATATTACAAAAGAAATTAGCACAAAAAAAATAAGGAAAAAAAAAAAAAAAAAAAAAAAAAAAAAAAAAAAAAAAGAAAGAAAAAACAAAAAAAAAAGAAGAATCTGGAAAGGTGGGAGGATCGGTAGCCTGTGTAGAAGTTTGGCCATGCCTTGAAGCATTTAAAGTGAGTTGCAGGAGCAAGGAACTCCATACCACCAAATTGCACATGGCATTTGATTGCCTTAATTGGTCTTCTTTTCACCAGGCCCCGCCTATCAGCACAGTCTCCACTGACGTCCAAGTATTCATCCTTAGATTTTTAATAGAAACTTCTAGAGGTTACTCAGGCATGAAGAGATCAAGCCTAAGGTTTTAAGCTTCGTTCCCAGTGTCCTCAGCTTTGTTTATTTCTGTAACTCCAAGTGACCAGCATTTCCTACTCTAAACCCCATTGCCAAACCCCGTCCTGATCCCTGGAAGATCTGTAGACCACTTTTTGTATCTAATACATAAGAAATTTCTTTCTCAGTCCTGTGGGGATCTGCAGGTACACGCATGATATGTTTGGCCTAGATTCCTTTTCATGTTTTTCCTCCATCAAAGTTTATGTTCCACCTAGCATTCTGTGGTCAGCAGAGGAGACCTAGATAGGTAATGTAGGGAGTCTCAGGGAAATGGTAAAACAAAATATCCCATTTCAGTCTGGAAACTGGTGACACTTATGAGGAACAAATGCAGGGATGGGCGTTCCCCTTCAAGTTCCCATAAACCCGAAGACTGGAACAAACTAAAGGGGACAAATTTGTGCTCCCCATCCTATTAATACTCCACCTACCAGGGAAAAGCCAGCTCATGTTACACAACAAGCTGAAAGTTAAACTTTATATCCAGAGCTGGGGCAAACTTTTTCCTAGGACATTGACTCTTCTCGGTGATAATTTAGAGTCCCTAAATATAATTTACTCCTTTAAAATTGCATGCAAACTCCATTTCTCCCTCCTCCATGAAGACAGTGTACAACACACACAACTACATACATGTGTGTATATATGTATGTATATATATGTACACATATATGTATGCTGTCTTCACATACATATATACATATATATGAATATACACATATACACATATACATATTGTGATGGTTTGTATATGCTTGACCTAGGGTGTGGTACCATTAAGAGGTATGGCCTTGTTGGAGTAGCTGTGTCACTGTGGATGTGGATTTTAATACCCTAGACCTAGCTGGAAGCTAGTCTTCCATAGCAGCTTTCAGATGAAGATGTAGAACTCTCAGCTCCTCCTGCACCATGCCTGCCTGGATGCTGCTATGCTCCTGCCTTGATGATAATGGAATGAACTTCTGAACCTGTAAGCCAACCCTAATTAAATGTTGTCCTTTTAAGAGTTGCCTTGGTTATGGTGTCTGTTCACAGTAGTAAAACCCTAAGACATATACATACATACATACATACATACATACATACATACATACACATACACATGTGTGTGTGTGTGTGTGTGTGACTTGTTGATTCCCTCCTATGATGCCTGGATGTACCAAGGTCATATGCCTTCCACCCTGCTAATCCATCTACAGCTAGTTTATCACTAATTCACATATTAATTCACTACAAGATAAAGAGGGTGTTCTTTGCCCCTGCATTTGCTCAAAGGGAATGTTTAGGACAATGGTAATTACTCTAGGTTACAGTTAGTTAGTAACATACTGACTTATTTAACCTGTGGTACCATTTGAGGATTTTGGAGACACTGACAAATATTTTGCAACGGGAGTAACTACTGCTCCTGAATTGGCATCTGTGTGGCACATGTTTTGTATCTTCCATTTGGACAGGGGTCAGAAGAAGCTCTTTCATTTCTAGGACCTCTGGCTAGCAAATTAGGCATTCTGCAGCACCCAGGAAGTTCTTCCTGACCTTTTTTTTTTTTTTTTTTAATAAGCTGGAGCAAACATAGCTTGAATATGTAAGTTTTAATGAACAGAGATGCAGCATCTTTGAAAATGAAAATTCAAGAGCAGTGATTACTAAGGAGACTGATTTGTGGGAATCCGAAGGAGTTGACTTTGGACAGGCGCAGGAATCGGGAACATGGCAATTGCTCATCAAAGTACGAAGGAGGAGATCAAGAGTGAGTAGAGGTTTCCTACTTGTGCAGCTGCAGTCTCCCATGATTCAAGTGGTCTCATAGCGCTCCACCCGGTACAGACACCTCTCCTAACGTAAATATAAATTTCAACTCAACAAATGGGAGTTTTGTGCATCATTTTAGGAGACTGGGTAAGAGGTGAAGAAGGTTTTCTTTTCTTTTCTTTTCTTTTTTCTTTTTTTTTTTTTTTTAATGTTGGCAGGTTTTCAGTTTGCTCTCCTTCAAAGTAATCAATATGTCAGGGCAGCATATTCTGAATCTCTCCAGTGTCGAGACATGTTTAAGAAATCATGAATGAATGCACATATTCAGTTGGGAGAAGTTCAGTCTTGTTAACAAATGTCATCAGATTCTGAAAGCCAGAAACAGGTTGTCAACTTGCTAGTTTCTCACTGGCAAGCATAACAGTCAAGTTCCAGAACCTCCACCATGAGGCACGTGGCGCCTGATCTGCTCGTGTCTCAGGTGAGCCACAGTCAGTTTCACTTAGGGCTGTGACTTGCTTTCCTAGCTGAGCAGACACCTGTGTCCAGAGCCGGTTCTGTTGGAGATAGTACACATTTCCGCTCAAATCCCTGATGACCCCTCACATCTTGCCTTCGAGAGCCTCATCTCTCTCCCGATCCATCACATAAAGGTTCATAATTTAACTTTCCAGGGGAAATCTCCAGAAACAAACTGGCTTAAATTACTCATTGCAATCATATATAGCAGACATTATTCCTTTATGTTAGAGATAAATACAATTAGACTTAGAAAACAAAACAGTTAATTTAGTAAGCTCATATACTCCTTAAGGGTAAAAATGTGTATCTAGACCCATGTCTTCTTCTTAGTACCTATTACTTTATTTTTTAATTTCAATGTTATTATTGTGGTTATTGTTTCTATGTGTGTTCCTGTGTGCCACGGGTGTGCCCGTCCATATAAAGGCTAGAGACTGATGTCTGTGCCTGGCATCTGCTTCTGTCATTCTCTCTTCTGTTTCTGTAGCAGGGTCTCACTCTGTAGCTCTGGCTGGCCTGGAAATAACTCTGTAGACCAGGCTAGCCAGAAGCCCATTTGCATATACAACCATAGCCGACTTCCACCTTATTTCTTAGGGCTTCTCACTGAACCTGGAGCTTACCAACTCACCTATCCTGGCCTGTCCAATGAACTCTGTCTCTCTCTCCCCAGTAGGCACATGATGTCACCCCTAGGTTTTTTTTAAGTTGGTAGGACTCCAAAGCTAGGACTTTGTGATAGCTCAAAATACTTTATTAACTGAGATCTTCCTAGCCCTTTTTGCATATAAAAAAATGTTGAAGTTTAATACATATATTTTTCTTGCCATATATATGCACATATATATACATATGTATGCATATATCTGTATGTGTATGTATACATATACATGCATACATATTCATGCACACATATTCATACACATATTCATGCACACATATACATATTCATATACATATATACATATACAACTGCATACCTAAATGACTTTTTACAAGTCTAGCAAACTCCAGTCATACCACCCAGCATTTCACTTTCAACTCTCCTTCCTGGCAACTTAGTCACTCTGTGCTCCAGTGCTGTGTTACCCTGTTCAGAGATTATATATTCCCTGGATTCTAGTTGTGTAGACTAAGGTTTTTTCCTTTATACTTGTTTGCAAGAATATTCTGGCCATTACCGTTTAGTGTTCATTTGCCGAAGATTCCTCTCAAGCGGATCTTATATCAGGCATTGTGATGAGAACTGGAATCCTAGCTGATTGGGCACTGAAGAGTCTCTTGTCTCAAGAGATTTATAGTTTAGTAGAGGACAAAGGTGACATGTGAATTATAATAAATATAATGAAAGAGGAATTTAGACTCTGAAGAAGAAAAAGAGCTGAAGAAAATATTACCTCACCAGTGAAGGAAGTCAAACTCGGAGACTTAGCTCAGAGAAGCAAGAACAAGGTTTAGTCCATTTTCTTATTTGTCAGATCAGTGTGCGACATTTCAGATAGAAGTTACTTGATTGGAAATTTCACTAGTTTGCAAATAGGCTACAGAATTAATATGAAGTCTTTTGTTTATGGCTTCCTTCTCTCTTAACTCTTACTGCATTCACGTAATATTAGAGACTGACACCCAGATTCGGGCCAGAATGAGTCAAGACATGCCATGTTCTGAATGTTGGAGCTCTCCAAATCTGTACACTGAAACCTTCATCTTCAGACGTGTGGTATCAGGATGCAGAATTTTGCGCAAGTGATTAGATCATGAGGTTGACATTGTCGCAACTAGGATTAGCCACTTTTAAAAGGAGATCAGAGAAAGATACAAAACTCAATAATGCGAACATCATAAAACCACGTTTCCAGAGAAACCATCATTTCCTAAACTACCCCATCTCACTTTTGTACACACTGTTTCTAAGGCTTCAAGATTCCTAACCTCCAAAGCTTTGTTTGGATGAGCCTACATGGTCGCTTTCCTGAGTTAGAGGCTCAGGCCCACAGCTTGCCCAGGTTGCCGTTGTACACTGGCAGTACTCTACTTCTGAGGTCCTGTGGGTGGCTATGCTCGGCAGGTTCACCAGCCTCAGCCAGAGCAGCAGTTGGCATGGTATCCTCGGTTGTTCTAAATATCCTGTGGATCTAGGTAGAGTCTCTGCATGCACTGTGCTCTTCAGCAAGGTCGCTGACATATGGATGTTGACAAGAGTCACCGCATGAACCTTCCTGAGCAGGGCCCAGGCAGCACCTGGGACAAGTGAGTCATAGTTGAGTCGAGAGAAGTATTGAGCCAAAATTTGTAGGATAAACTATTGAGATGGTAGAGGGCAGCATGACCTGTGAGAACCTTAGTCTTTACCCTCAAAGTCCTATTTTGGGACTTTGATCGGAAAAGAAACTTAGTATCTTGGAAGTGTTTCTGGGTCAGGGTCATTCTTCTAAAGTCTCCATGAACGTTCCCCACTTCCTTCCACACATATTAATCTCCTTACCCAGACCATCTGTTGGCAGTATCCTTGGTTTTTGTATCTTGCAAACACTTGCTTATTTGTTACACAGCTAGTCCAAGAGAATTCATGTCTTTGTCTTCTGCTTGTCTTTTAATGATGAATTCTTTATGTAAATTGCTTCTCTGTTCTTGTGTTTTATTACACGCAGTTAAAAGAAGCCATGCAGCACTTTGAACGCTTTGCTGCTTAGATGTCTCTTCTCAAGAAATCCTAGTTCATCACTCTTAAGTGCTGTCTTCCATGAAGTCCTGGGACACGGACTTAAATCAATCAACATCCTTACCACTTTGGAACAAGGATGACCTTCTCCCTGGTTTCTGATGTTTCTTTTCTCATTCTCATTAAAGATTTCACCTAAAGGATTTGCTAACTATATTCTGGAACATTCTGATCATGTCTTTGCATGAAGCTTTTTTATTCTGAGCCTTGCCAGAACCTCCATCAGTGTTCCAACAATGGCCATCCAGGTTGTGCCTAGCATGTCCAGTACTTTAAAATAATTTTAGCATTCACTCACAGCCCAGTTAGACCTCCTTCTACATCTTCACTTGTATTTGTTTTTGAATTAGTTATACTCCTTAAGATCAATTGGAGATATTCCTCCAGTGCTTGTGGTATAATAGAAATTTATTGGTATATAGTTCAGGAAGCTGGGAAGAACAATGTCAAGACTTGGGCATCTATCAAAGACCTTCTGACTATATCATCTCATCATGGGAGGAGAAGAAGAGGAGAAGAGGGAGAGGGGAGAGGAGGAAGGGGAGAGGGAATGGGATAAGAAGAGAAAGACAGAGACAGAGAGAGACAGAGAATATCTACCCACCAAAACCCCTTTAGTAAAGTAATAAGCTCATTCATGAGGATAGACTCCTAATGGCCTATTCACCTATTAAATGATGCAGTTAATGTTAAAAGGGAATCAAAGCTCATTACAAGCTTTGGAGGAAAGAAGCACTTAATCCATAGTAATTCCTCTTACCTTTCTTCATGCGGGACATAAGATAGTAGCATTTTGAAATGAAAAATAAGACTTTCTTAGTACATTGATCTTGTACTTTCCAGCTTTTTGGACTGTAAGAAATAAATATCTTTTGTTTCTTTGTCATATAGCTTATGGTAGTCTGTAATAGTAATTTAACTGGATGAAACCATGACACCAGGACCAAGATCAGGACACCTACTTAACAATGTACACAGGACTCAGTGGGTAAACTGTCCAAACAAGGGTTTGGAACCCTGATGCCTGTATATATGTCTAGTAGACAGGTTGACCCATCTGTAATCCCAGCACTTGGGAGGTGGAAACAGAAGTTTACTAGAAGCTGACTGACTAGACTCATTCAATCATGAACACAAGACTATATCAGTATGTAAGGGATCCAGTGATAAGGGGAACACAAAATATCAATACTTTATACATGCAAACACAAATGGATGGCAACACACATGTGAACAATTATACATATACGCACAATACATGTACAATGCATAAATATAAAAGTTTTGGAACTATGTTGCGTTTAGAAACTTAGAGCATAGAGACATGTTCTAGAAAAATCCTACATTATAATAAGTGGACTACTATGGCTTGTATATGGTTTGTCCACAAAATTCATGTTAGGTTTAGCTTCAAAATATAATAGTTCTGAAGGCTTGTGAAACCATTAACAGGTAGAGTTTATTGTAAGATTACAGGGTCATGTTTGCCATCAGGAGGGGATTAATCCTGGTGTTGCAGAATGAGTTGCATCTTGCAGGGATCAATTAGTTCCAGTGAGAGGAGGCTGTTATAAGAGAAAGGCTAGGCTCTTGCAACAAACAGTCTTGCTCCCATTTTTACACGCGGTATTTCATTCCTGCATATACACTAGTTTGTTTTATGTTGCTGTGATAAGTACTATGACCAAAGGCATCTTGGGGAGATGATGGGACTTATTTTCGTTTGCAGAAATAGTCTACCACAAAGCAAAGCCAAGACATGAACTAGAGGCAAAAGCTTGAAGCAAAAACTAAAGCCCAATATAGCTTACTTCTTTATTTGCTTAATTTGCTCAGCTACCTTTCCTATGTAGCCCAGGGCCACCTTTCCAGAGACAGCACCACCAACAGAGAGCTAGATGTTCACACATCAACTAGAGCTAACAAGATGATTTATAGACATGGCCACAGGCCAATCTAATCTGGGCAATTCTTAGTTGAGACTCTTTATTCTGAAGTGACTAGTCATGTCAAATTGACATACCTGAACAGCACATATACTCTTTGTCACATGATGCTGTCTAGACTGTACAGCTGACATCAGTCAGAGGTGATCTGATACTGTCTCTATGTTCTTAAACCACAGAGAAAGAGGATGGTAAATCTTTTATTTATATCATATCCAGAATCGAGTGATTTATTACAGCAACTTAGGCTACTAAAGGCAATTCTTATGAGAGCTGAGAAGGAAGAAAAGGGGAGGTGCAGTGAAAGGTTTAGTCTTCTTAGAGAATGTCTAAGTGGTTCTGGACACAATGTGGAGGAAATGCTGACCACAATGGTCATTCTAATGAGGACTTAGGTGGGAATGAGAAACATGTTATCAATAACTTAAGGAAACATCGTTTTGATTATGATGCGATGCACCTTGGGTCAGTTATTCTCAGACCCTAGTCTCTTATGAAAAGTGGAAATTGTGAACAATGAGATCAGGTATTGGACTGGTGAAAAATTGATTTCTCCTGAGTGCATACAATAAAATTCAAGAAGAAGAATCCAACTTAAGATTGAATTGCTAATCAAAAGAGAAGCAAAAGATGAAAAGGTCTCGGCCTATCCTCAGTGGATAAAATGAGAATGCCTGATAGAAACAAACACAACTATGGCCAAATTATTCTAAGATCAGCCTGCCATGAATGGGCCAGCTTGATAGAAGCAGATGTGCTACATCCACTCCAGTAGTGAAAAGTGCGACAGGCCCCCCAAACCTGGGTGCTGTCCCGAGGCGAAAAGTTCATGGAAATTTAGTCTCCTGGAACTGTGGCATCCTGTATAACGAATGCTCCAATGTCCTTGCTTTAGTTGGTAAACGGATCTGTGTGCTTTNCCTTAATATTGCTTTATTATAAGTGCCTCTAAGGATTGATTTTTTGACATATAGATAAGTTAGATTCTAGGCAGTCCTTGAGACAACTCTGGGCATGGATAGCTAAGTCACTGCCCTACACAGGAATTTACCATTATCTAGGAAGAAGGAAGTTTGTGATCTAAGGAGGAACCAGAGTAGATACTTAGAACTATAGATAGCTGAGTTACACCCATACACAGGAATTTACAATGGCCTAGGGGGAAAGTGGACTATAGGAACTATGGCAAGGGCAGGAAGCCCTTGCCCCTGGCTTCTAAGATTAAGCTGACCTTAGGTGGAACTGCTTTTCATTACTAGTTGTTATCATTGAATTTTATCCCAGTTGGTTCCTGCTAGTCCTTCCGTGTTTGCATTCCTCTGTTTTGTGTAAGAATCTGGTAACCTCATTGTACCTTGCCAGTGTGTCACCTAACTTCCCTATTTTCTTCTGTATAAAAAGTCTGATGCTCAATTTGACAAGTTACATTCAGATCCACACTCCCTTGTGTTGAGTCTGTTTGTCATCCCACTTTCTCTGACTCCCTTGCCCACGTACAACCAGAACCCATTACACGCAGATGGGAGACCCAGAAGGGGTTAGTCTGTGGCATGGATGCTATGTGTCAAGGTGATTTTGAAAGGCATTTTGGAGGCCACTTTGGATGCCCTTCCCACACTGGGTCCAGAGTACAGGAACCGAGACACTCAACAATTTCAAATTCTAATTCTCATATTTTGTCACATGCTCACGGCTGCAGCAAGGAGGAACCTAGTAGACACAAGTGTGACCTGAGCCATGGGAACTGCCCTATAAACAGAGCTTTGGCAGCACCTGGGCACTTGGTGCCATCTTTACCAACCCTGAAAGAACACAGAGCAAAGAGAAGCATGGCTGCGTCTACCTAGAATTTAAAGGTAAAGCTACTCAGATCAGCAACATTGCTGATTTGCAATTTTGGCCTGTGGAAACCATGACCATGTGACATAGGCACAAAGCTACCCTAGAGACAAAGCTGCTCAGAACTGTGGTGGCAGAGCTACTGTCTCAAATATATACGAGAGGCAGAATCTCCACTCCAGTGTGTCTTAAGGGGACGACCTCTTCCAGCGAGGACCTGCACGACCATTGAGTCCAATCTTTAAGGTTGAATGAGATTCACTTTACTGGTTACAGGTTTACCTGTAGCCTGGACCTTGTTTTTCACCCCCATTTTGCCCAATTTTGGAATGGCAATAGCTGACCTATATCTGCTCATCTCACTGTAGCATTTGGAATTAGTGACTTTGATTTTTCCAGTTTAGCTTGGGGTACATTGCACCATGAGACTCACACACACCCTATTTACATGGTATCTAGATCAGGTTTGGGGGCCTAGGATTTAAAGTTAATGTTTGGATAAATTAAGAATTTTTGAGACTATTGGAGTGTAGCAAAGATACCTCTCATGCAAATGAGGCATAAAGGTTAGAGGTTTGAGCCAAAAACTATATCAGCATCCTATTAAGATCCAGGTTACAATCCTACTGTTAGGGTAACATTTTACAAAGTGGACTTTTAGAAGGTCTTTGGGTTCCAAATAGGGTTAGTAGCCTTATAAAAGATTCCTGAAGGAACCACTTTTTCCTTCTACAAGTTGATAAGAATGTAACAAAGGAT
>NC_034610.1:35950435-35972412 GCF_900095145.1 Mus pahari
CCTCCTCCCTCCTCCTCCTCCTCCTCCTCCTCCTTCTTCTTCTCAATGATATTAACAACTTTTGTCCATAGTATCACCACCATGATGCTCTATCTTGTCATAGGCTCATGGAAATGGGGCCAAGTGGCAATGATCTGAAACCATGAGCCCAGTAAGTCTCATAAGTTGGTGTATTTTGTCACAGCAACTGCAAGCAACCCCTCCCTCACGATTCAGCTTCTGAAAAGTAGGCCTCATCTCTCTTCAAAGTCCCACCACCTTCTCAAAGCACACCAGAACAGCAAACTTTAACATGGGGGGAGCAAACATGATACTTCAGAAACAAAATTATACTGTCCTTTATTTTTTTTTAAATAATGGTTTCATCTGAAAATTCCAAAGGCATCATAAAATCAGAAAATGTATTAATGTATTAACAACAATGAAAGTGTAAAGAAGGAAAGAGCATGCTATTCTAAAGTGCTTGAGGATTTACTATTTAATTTATTGTAAATTTCCAATAACACTTTGCAAACTGGAAGAATAAAAACAGACAAAAACTAATAAAAAAAAACTCTACAAAAACAAAACAAAAAAAAATCCCACATAAAAACAAAAGAATTAAACAACCCCCACCACCACCACCAATAACAACAACAACAAAAACTCAACTTCTTGACCTGTTACTGGTCTGAAGGGGTTGGAGAGTTCACTAGTTAGTTCAAAGCACTGACTGACTGTCCTTCTAGCAGACACAGGTTCAATTCCCAACCCGCCAACATGGTGGCTAACAAGGATCTATAATGCCCTGTGGCTTTTGTAGACACTGCACATGCATGACACATAGACATACATGCAGGCAAAATACTCATACACATAAAAAATGCATCTCAAAACCTAAGTCTAAAATATACTGTAACAAAGTCACAGTGTTTTGCATGTGGAAACATCTTCCCTTTAAGATTTAGAACAAGAAAAAAGGCATTTGCCCTCACTATTGGTTTAACTACAAGCCCAATGAAGCTGAATTGCTCATGGAAAATGAAAGTTGTAAAAATGATGGGAAAAAAGCTCCATCATTTACACACAACATAATAAAATATGGAAAAATCAAGCCCTGCACACATTCTAGGAATACAGGAATTCGGTAAATTTGTTCAATGCAAAATACATTTTTAAAGGTCTATTGGTTATCAACATATGAGCCAAACTGAAAGCTACAGTTTAAATTACAAGGTCAGGTCTAAATGGCATTTTTTAAAAGCTTCTTTTAAAAATTAATTGAAGAAAATAACTTCTACAAATCAGTAAGAGAAAAATGGCCTAAAATATTGACAGGAGTCTCAAGGACACATTTATTTCTTAAAAGGAGCCTCTGCAGCCTAGAACGGATTTTATGAAAACAGGTTCAGTCTCATTAGCAAACTGCATGAAAATGAGCCACAATCCATTTTTCATAGCAGATTTACAGAGTGTGGGTATTCTTGAGCATATGGAAGAGCTCGTGTACCTATGTATGACCATTAGTGTATCATGCTTCTCAGAAAACAGCAGCGAGTTCCCAACAACATTGATCTTGTGCCGTGAATGGAGCTCAGTCATTCTACCCTGGATGCGCATCCTAGAGAAACATTTGGACTTGTACAAACATCCATCTACCATAAAATGTCAAAAAACAAGGAATAATGCCATTGATTACTGTGTACCATGGGAATAGTTCATTCCAACTACTTATAGAAATGTAGATAAATGCCAGGAACATAATACTGAACAGAAAAGAAAAATTGAAGATGAACATACAGCGTGTTTCCATTTGCATGAAGTTTTAAAGCTTAACCAAAGACTTGATTGGGTTTAAGCATATCCAGCTTACTCTGTGAACTTATGAAGGAAAGCAAGGAAATTATAGAGAATAATTTGAAATCATAGTTTTAGGTAAGGAGAAGGGTGGGGTGAGATTGGAGAGGGGTGCAAAGACCATTGGAAGGTATCAAGGATGGTTTTTACAGTCTCCACGATGTATCCAGACAGGGATTGTTCAACTGCTATAAAATGCAAGAGCCGGGCCACAGAATCTTTAACTGGTTATGAACAGCTACTTGAATAGCTTATGATATTAATCCAACTACCTGTCATTGTTTATGCTTGTGTGTCCTGTCCTATGGTCCTTCAATCCTTGCTTGGCCATCTTTGGGGGGTATCATCTTTATCAAGTACTTTCTATTAATCTTTATCTTTTAGGTACACATTTTCAATTTTTCTGCCAGAGGTTACTTAGAGACAATGTACCTCCTAATGAGGGGTCGCCTATTAATATTTTTTTTTTACCACTAACTCACCTGTAAAACTTTAACTCCATTTATCCCATTTTCTTCCAACCTTGTGAATTATTATCATAGATTTTTCCTTTTCCAAAGATAGTGTTGTTATTGGTCAAGGCATTGGAAGCACCCACACTTTTTCACCCAGTCTTCTTTTGCTGTTGTTCTTCTTCTTCTGTAGTTTTGTGCATCCATTAGGAATCCCCATTCCTTCAGCCTCAAAAGATTTTTTTTTAAATATTTCCTGGAGAGCTAATCTTCTAGTAGAGAATTATCTCTTTACCTTCCTTATTAAAAAGGATTTCAACTGATAAAGGATTTTGAGTAGGAAGTGTTCTTTTAATTGACATTATAAGGACTGGATGCATTTTTGTGGTGGTCTAGGTCATTCCTGTTGATTTGATAAAACACTAGCCAAATGTAACTTAGGGAAAGAAGATTACCATCCATCATTGAATGAAGTCAAGACTCAAGCAGCTAGACATGTCACATACAGTCAAAAGCGGAAAGGAACAAAGTCACTCATGTTACTTGCTTCCTAGGCTTAGCAGTATGACCTTTCTGTAATCAGACTGCCTGTGATCCAGCCCACTAAATGGTCCCAAGCATATCCAGGATGGGTCTTCCTACTCTAATCAACAATCAACACTATCCCCCACAGACATGTTTATAGACCAAACTGATCTAGATAGTTCCCCAGTTGAAGCTCTCTTCCCTGGGGATTCTAGGTCGTGTCTTTATGACACTTATCAGCATATGCAGTGCAGTGTGGCAATCTCAATTATGTACATATTAAAATACTTAGCATGTCCAGCTCCTTGGACACTTACCACTTCTTATGCTGGAAACCCTTGAATTTATATCACATAACTCTTTAGTGTGTATGTGTGTGTGTGTGTGTAAACTATAGTTGTTCTAGTGCTCTATAGAACACTGGAACTCATTAATTGTAATCTCCTATTTGATAGGTGTTAGCTTTTTCTTTTAATGTTCAGAAATGTTATTCATTCATCACCAGCCTTTATATATTCAAAATCAGCTTTAAGACTTACTGTTTGTCTTTGAACTCAATGCTTCCTTTTTTTTTTTCTCTAGTTCTGTCTACTGTTTTATCAGGGATCACATTTTATCTGTGTTATATCCTCGAGCTTTCTTCTGAACTCGTCTCAACTTCAGTTGATTTCTTCTATACACATCAAACTTTTTCGCCAACACCTTTTTGAGCACATGTGGCTCACTAGTCACACTTGGCAACACTCTCTGATGAACTCAAACTTTTCCATCGGTGGTTCTGAGAAAATACCAATCATTTGTAAAATGAGGAGGTGAAATTCCTTGTGGTCCTTTTACCACGCACTCTGAATCCAACTTGGATTTCTCTTCCTCAACATTCCTTGATGTGGATCACCTGGGGAATGTTCCTCCAGCTACATCACCCGAGTGTGTCCTCTGATTGGCTGATGACACCTTTGCGTCACCCATACCTTGCAAACAGACACAACTTCTCTAGCCCACTGTCTGCCATTGTTCTTGAATTCCTTGACTTTAAAGTCATCTTCCTTGCTTATTACTGAGCTTGTCTCTGGAAGGCAAACCAGACTGTTTAATACATTGGTATTCATAACACATTAACATTCACATAAGTAGTCATAACACATTAGTATTCATAACAACCACAGCAAAGGCAGTGGATACCGTGACACGCGTGCTCCCACGAAGCAGTGAATTAACTGCCAGTTAGCTCTTCCAAATGGTGTACTTCACAGGTCTGGAAAGCTCATGCCTTCCTGTAAAATCACAGCCGGGATTCAGTCTTTCTTCACCTCTTCCTTCTGTCTCATTGTTTTCAGTGTCAGACATATGCTCATTTGATTGATATCTGCTACGTGTGTCCAAAAGTGTTTAAGAAAAATAAACTTCAGTCCTACCTCAGAAAATTGACTAATAAAATAGTGCTAACTTTTTTTTTTTTAAAAAAGAGCAGAAAAACCAGATGAAATCAATCAAAACAAACAAACAACAGTGAGGAGATGCTGCTATTTGTGTGGTAAGAAGAGAACTCTGACTGCACATGTCACAGCATCTTCTACACCCCCACACTCTTCTCCCATCCCCGCCAAAGACTCAGTTGTTTTGGTTTTTGCATTCATTAATAAAAATATTCTACAGATGTTTAAATATGCTCTCAGTTTCTTTACTTCATTTTTTAAAGTAGACATTAAATTCTCATATGCCTCTGTAGGCTAGATAGACAGCTGCTAAACTGTGTGAAAGCTCAGATGTGGAAATATGTATAATTGCTGTTTTAGTGTGGGATGGCACTCTTGTACAAGGTAGTTCACCTTCTTCAAATTCTGTAGCTGAGACGAAAATGCTGTATCAACCCTAAGGTTGTTTCACCCACTCACTGGAAGTGTTCTTTGAGATCTCTTCAATTGAAGATTATGTTTTTTATTTTGTTTTTAGTTTTCCTTAGTTGTGTCTTCATTGCTCCCTGACTCTTCTGTCAGGACAGTGTCGGCCTCTATTGCTACTAGTTCTGATATCCCTAGCTGTGCATTTTAGAAGGGCACACTGAGTCAACTCTGTTTGCATCGCTCTCCTGCATGCACCTCTGCTTCTAAAGATTCACACACCTGGTGAGATCAACTAGCTTGCACTCAATGGTTAACTTCTTTCTTCGTGTCCATCGGAAGAAGACAAATGGAGGAGAGTGTAGCATCCTTGAGCAAGTATCTTTGCACAAAGAGGATGGCCAAGAGGCAAGCATCGAACTTTGTGTAATGGTGTGGAGAGGGCAGAGTAGACTTTTCTTGTTTCACCACACATGTTCCTGTAACATTGGATGGGTGTCACTGAAGCTGGATACAGGATGGATGGCTTCTGCAGACACTACCTCTTACTAATACATTTTATCCTAGCACCTCTCCAGAAATTATGTCCTCTAAGTGAGTGTCACATTGCCTATTTAGTGATGCATAAAGAAAAGTTGGAATTTGAGCAGTTACGTTTTCAAACGTAGCTGGTCACATGCTTCTTTGTTTCGTAATTGTGCTAAATTATGTCAGCTGATTTTTAATGTGAAACCAAACCCAAGTTCTGGGAATGAACCCAATTTTTATGATAAATTATCTTTTTTGCATATTTCTGAATTTGATTTGCTAATATTTTGTTTAGGATTTTTGCATTTGTGGATTTTTCCCCCCTTGTTATGTCTCTGAGTCTTGGTATATATTATGTGGTACTAAAATAGACTTGAGAAATAGTTCTTTTTGTATTTTCTAAAGGAGTTTATGTGCATTATTTTTCACTGAAGTATCTGAAGAATTCGTGACAAAAGCCATATGAGAATTGTGTTGCATTGTTTTTAATCATATCAAGACTTTATTAAACATGTATTTGTTGATATTTTATGATAAACTATGTTTAAGTAGTGTTTCAATTTTACTTAAAATTTCAAAATTGTTTATTGTATATTTTATTATTTTAGTATACAAATTATGTTCCTGTTATTAGTATGTTTATAAGTTTTCATTTCTTTCATCTCTTGATCAATTTTTGGTTGTTTTTTTATTTATCAAACTTCTTAAAGAAGTGGCAATTAATTCTATTGATTTTTCTCTATGGCATACACTTCAAAATTATTATTTTGGATTTAAATTTCACCTTTGTTCCTCTAGAGAACCCTGACTGATACACATGGAAAGATGAAATGGAACAATATGGTTGAGTGTGGGAGACCTTGTCCTTGGATGGTAGTGTCGGGTTTGCAGAATTGCACACTTCAGTTGATTCCTCCTCCAATTGAAGCAAGAGTCAGAAGACTGGCAGCTCACTAGTTCTGAGGAATTAAGGCTTTCCTCCTCATTCTTCAACTGGTGGACAGAATAGGTATGTCAGCCTCTCTAATCATGTTAACCTGTTCTCTGATTTACCCCTCCCTTCCCTAAATCGTTCGCTCTCCTAGTCTGTAAAGCTCTGACTACTCCATAGACAGCCCATGGAAGCTGGCACCTGACTCGCACCCTCCCTCATGGCAGATTCTCAGCTCCTTGACTTCTTCTTGACTGGCTGCTTTGCCCCACCTTGCACTAGATCACATGAGTGGGTGAGGCTGGTGAGTCTATCTTAAGGTGCCCAGTTTTTTTCTTCCATGGATTCTTAGCATCTTAGAAATTCACTAAAGTGGCCCCAGGGGAATTGAATAAAACATGATGCTTATCTCGGGTCATTTGGAGTTGTGGCACCTGAAGTCCTGACTGCCTAGAGAATCCTCTGTTGTGTTGAGACAGGTGTGTCTGTGTTTCTTGCCTTCATTAGCTGTCCATTTGTTAGTGGGTGTCTTTGGAAGGGTTAACCTGCCCCAAGCTACATAACCTAAAATGGGCAACTCAATATTTAACCCATGAATCTGAGACTTTAGATCTCACCAGTTCAAATTACAGTACAAACACATTTCCAGTGATCAAAATTCCATCTTTTGACTAGTAAAATCTAAACTTATATTGGTTGTTTTAAAAACTTTCTCTGCCTTCTTATATCGAATTTACAGCTAGAAAAGATATTTTCCATATAAACAGCTGCTACATAAAACTTTTATAGTATTGTAGATTTAACTTAAATGCAGAATTTTGTATTAAACTTGTATCTTGTTAATAATTTAAATCAGTGTTTCCTTAAAAGAGATCTTCAGCAAATGTCCAACTTGCTGTATTCATCATGGACCTGTTAATCAGCCATTTTTGATACTTTTTTGAGTTATAGTAGATCACAAACTTTTAGCTAATGAAATAAACATAAGGAGAAAATGCCAAAAATTGAAAATCAAAATAGAAGCAAATAAAATGAAAAACAATTTTATACACAAATGAGTAAGTGGAAAAAATAAACATATGTGAGTTCTAATTAGATGTTGCCTTCCATACTGCAAATCTATGATTACATTTTTGCAGGAATCTGAAGTAATATCAGGCATTTTTTTTAATGAATACGAAATAAGATTTTGAAGTTTCTTTTCCCTTTCCACACAAATCCTACCAAATCTAGAGGGACAGCAAGAGGCCTGTAAACTCAATCAACCAACTTATATCAATATGCATAAACCAAACCTGGAACAAAACTCATCACTCCAGACAGTGATAGCTCCTCCATCAGCTCCAGACAAGGGGACAGAGGGAGGCTGCTGCATCCAGGAGCTGGGGCCAAGAACTAATCAGATGTAGGCTAGAGATGTTGGCACTTCCTATTGAATTTCAAGTGCTTATTTAGATTTGAGTCTGAGCTCCAGGGGCCAGATTCTCTCAGGTGGCTCCAGGCTATGTTGGTTTCCCTGTTTTTACTGGTACTCAACACCATTGCCACCACCCCAGGCCAATGCCCAAGCAAGCTGGAAAACCTGGGGAAATTCAAAATCAAAATCAAGATGCTTTCTGAGTTAATGCTGATAAACATACAATCCCACAGGAGAGTGGTAGCCACCGTTTCCCCCCAACATTCAAACCCTTCATCCACAATGCAGCTGCACTTAGAAAAGTGTGATGCCATGTTCCCATTTCCTAGTACCGCCACAGTCTTCTTAGGGATGAGGTAGATTCAGTTCACTCCAGCGGATTAGGACAGTGCCCTGTGCGCCAGGTAAGGAGGTAGGTGGGTATTTTCTAGCCTATTACCTTTCTGCTGGCTGGGACATCCTGGCTCAGGAAGACCTCAGAAGCCACTTCTTGATGATGTCAGAGTCTCTCATTCCTAAATAAGAAGTCCTCACACACTTCTGACTCACATGAACTGACAGCATTCTTGCACATCTGCACATGCACACACTTGCACACTCACACATTCACACACTAACAGCCTTCTCACCCACTGTCAAACAAACATGCATTTACATACCCACCTATTCACACATACCAACATTCTCACACACTCACACATAACTGACAATATTCTCACACTGTCACAAAGACATACATTTACACATTCACACACTTATGTATCTTCAAGTACATGCACACACAAACATACTGTCACATATTCATTTATATTCAGTCACATACTCAAACATAATGAAATATAGACACTTACACACCCTCACATATACATCCACACTTGTATAAACACACATATTCACACAGTACTCCTTTGTACCAACACACACATATTCATACTCCCACAGATTTGCACACTAACGTACCCACAGTCCAATGCTTACACACTCAAACTACCCTAACACACATTCACCCACTCTTGCATGCATTATATTCACATACAGATACACTCAGAAACTCACATATTCACAGTCACACACACACAATCAAACGCCCCCACACAGTCACCAGCAATTCAACTACTCTCAATATTATACTGACACGTAGATATATTGTCACCTTATTAAGTACATAAGTTAACATGCACACTTGAATTTTTACATACTATCAGTCAGTCTGAGTTATACACATGAACTCACACACACAAACACACACACATTTATGAATGCACTTGCACACTCACATGACATGGAGACAGAGGACTGTGCTACTTGCAACCTCCAAATTGAGAGACAGAGTTAGGCAGGACCCAGAGAGCTCAATGAGCAGCCAGGTTGTTAAACAATGATCTTTCAGGTGAGCGAGGGGTTCTGTGTCAAGACAATTTGGCATAGAAAAAGAAAGGACAGTGCCAAGATCCTCTCTGCTCTGGCTTTTACACACCCATTCATGGACGTATACACTCCCCCCCACACACATATACATATGCATGTGGCACACATAGAAAAAGAGAAGATTATTGTTTTTATTCAACAAATATGAGTTTTGGGTCACTTACTGTTCAAGACTTGGGAAAGTACTAAACATATAATGGACAAATACTGTCTTGAATGTCAGAAGGTCACTATCTAGTGAAAGGAATTACTCTACTAACATAAAACGGTGATGGCATTGCAGTGGTATTGCCATTCATGGGATGTCATAGAAACATGAAGGGGTAAGGATGTGGAAGGCCAGTATCAGAAGCCACAGTAGACTGGCTTGCCTATGTATATCCTGGGACATGCTGTACCTCCCTAGTACGAGCAACCTTCAATATCCTTCTAGCAGATAGCAATGGCCTTGCCATCGTATAAATGAATTAGTGGGATGGTCATAACCATAGAAAGAAATAGAATTTCATCTTCAGAAGCCAGAGCTGAAGTAAAAACACTCACCAGAAGACTTTGACACCTCTGCTTTATTTCCAATTCATCATGGTCTATAGACAAGGCATAAAGAGACAAAAAAGATTCATAGACAGCATGAAAAGCTATTGTTCCTTTACTGTTCAGATCATCAAGAGGATGGATGGGATTATCACAAGGATGCAAGAACTAGGTATTAATCTTGAGGATGACTGGTAAAGTTCTGAATCAGTTCACCATTGGTCATGGGTTTTTAGGATGCATAAGACATTTCATCAGCATTCTTTAGTTAATATATATCTAGAAAATAAGACCAATTATTGTTTTCAAGGTGGAGGGCTGGAAGAAGATAAATCTTGATTCAAGGTCTGGAAAGGATTGGTGTGGAGAAAAAATAGGTCTACAATGGTCACTCTTTTTTTTTTTTTTTTTTTTTGACTTCATATTGACAATCTCAATCATCTTCCTGGGAAGAGCTGAGAGAACCCATGTCTGAGTATTTATGTCCTATTGAACTCAGTGCTATTTGCCACCAAAGTCTTTCCCCCACTCCATGTAGTAATAACTGTATTTATATCAATTACATTTCCTGAGCATACTGGCAGGAGAGGTGAAACTGTGTGCTACTAAAGTTAACTAAGTCTAAGGCTAACCAAGGTCCTGGAAGCTCAAAGCTCTAACTCACTGTGGTCTTGGAGGGATGTTGAGTGGAATGCTACAGATTTTTTTATTCCAAATTTCTAAGTCCTAGAATGAAAATCTCTCATTTCCCTTTCTACTTCTAATACACACATAAGTAGAACTGTCATATTTTATCATCCAAGTTGGGATATTGTTGTGGATAGTTTTAATGCCAACTCGACACTACATAAAATCATGTAGGAAGAGGGTTTTAATGAAGGAATTATCAAGTTCAGGTGGACCTCCAGGCATATTTATGAGGAATTGTCTTGATTATTAATTGATGGGTGATGAGCTAGCCTATTATAAATTGCACCATTGTGTAGACAGGGAACCCTGAACTATTTCATTCAGGAGAAATCTAGATGAAGCAACCAAACAAGAATCCATACATTTATTCTCTCTGCTCTTGTCTATGGATGAGACTGGCAGCTTCAAGTTCCTGCCCCACTACGATGGACTGTAATCTGAAATTGTAAGGGAAGTAAATCTATAGACTGTATTCTGGAATTGTAAGGAAAATAAATACGTTTCTTCTCTAGGTTGCTTTTAATCAGGGTATCTTACCACAGCAACAGAGATGAAACTGGATCAGATATTTTGAAAGAATCAAAGGCTTCTTACTTCTTATGCCGCCAAAGTATAGACCAGCGCTTCCACGCAGATCGGGCGAACCTCATGAAGCTGAATGTCTATTTGTGTGATAATCACTCCACTCTACCCTCCAGCTAATACGAGTGTTGAAACTTCTACATTTGGGTCAGAATAATCTGCGTCGCTCATTAGCAGCTCTTCTTGGTATGTTCATTAGCCTATTGCCCTCCATCCTAGAAAACTTTATTTAAACCATAAATTAGCTTTCTAGGCTACTATAATAAAATGACACAAATCAGATAGGCTGAACCCATAAAATGACGTGCTTTTATAGTTCTGGAGGCTAGAGGTATGTTTTAAAGACATAAAGTCAGGCCAGTCCCTCTGAAGAGTATAGGCAACAATGTTCTGTGCATTTATTTCTCTTAGCTGCTGGATTGCTAGCAATCCTTGGTATCCCTTGGGTTGTAAAAGCTTACTCTAAGTCAAATGTCATTCTCTCATGGCCATCTCCCTGTGCTGTGTCTCTTCTCCCTTATAAAGCCACTAGTTATATTGGAGTAGCATCCAGTTGCATGTTCTTAACCTGGATACATCACCTAAGACAAATTTCCAAATAAGATCACATTCTTAGGAAGTTGGGATTATGACCTCCCCATGCATTTTGAAGGTACATAATGTAGCCCAAGGACACAGTTGAGTTTTTCAGTTTTGATATTGTTACTTCCAGAACAGACAGACCACTAGAGGAACCTGCAAGAGATTTCTAAAATAGGTCGGTAAAGACCTATAAAACACAGAGGGAGTTCCATCCATCATGGAGGTATAAGAACAAGGTTCATGGAGGAATATGGGGGCAGGATCAGGGGCAGGGAGAGACAGGAGAGAGGCCTAAAGGGCCAAGAGAATGAATGGAAATATGCACCTGTTGGGGGGCTCTGTGGAATCTCTAGGAAGTCTCAATAAGGGTGACCTTAACAGAGATGCCCAACAATGGGAACATGGAACCTGAAAAGACCACCTACAGTAGCCAGATCTGACCCCCAGTGGAGGGATGGGGACACCAACCTACCCACAAAACTTTATATCCAAAATTACTCCTGTCTAAAAGCAATGCAGGGACAAAAATGGAGCAGAGACTGAAGGAATGGTAGACTAGTGACCGGCCCAACTTGGGATCCATCCTATGAGCAGGCACCAATCCTTGACACTATTACTGATGCCATGTTGTGCTTGCAGACAGGAGCCTAGCATGGCTGTCCTCTGATAGACTCTGTCCAGCAGCTGACTGAGACAGATGCAGATACACACAGCCAAGTACTGGATGGAGGTCAGGGACTGCTATGGAAGTGTTAATTCAATGATTGAGGAACTGCAGGGGAAGGCAACCCCACAGGAAGACCAACTAACTTGGATCCCTGGAAACTCCCAGAGACTGAGTCACCCACCAAAGAGCATACATGGGCTAGTCTGAAGCCCCAGCACATATGTAGCAGAGGGTTGCTTTCTCTGGCCTCGGTGGAGAGGATGTGCATAATTCTGTAGAGATTTGATGTCCTATGGTGGGAGGATACCTGGGGAAAGACAACCTCTCAGAGCTGAAGGGGTTATGGATGAGGGGAGAACTCTGCAAGGGGAGACCAGAGACCAGCATTTGGGATATAAATAAATAATTAATCATTTAAAAAATAATTCAATATACTTTCTTTGTGAACTATTTGTTTTTTTGATGGAAGATTTTGGTTCTCTTGAACAAAGCATATGTAAATTCAGTTAACAAAAACTTTTTCCATAATTTTTGGTTACTGTGTTAGAAAAAAAAGCATTATCATATTTCTTTGAAAATATTTCTTAGAAAGGCCAGAGATCAAATGTTGGTAGTTGTTAGCTCTGGTGATACACAAGGATCTGGAGGTCAGGATACTTCCCTTCACAGGGAAGAGCTAGATATATTTTCTCATGTGTGTGGTAAATTATTCATATTGTTTCCTTCTGAAAAGCAACACTGCTCTTCACTTCTTATCAGATTCACTTTGTCCTTGCTTTTATTACACCTGAAAGAAACCATTGCCGTGTCTCTGAGGCACCATTAGCGTCTCCATTTCATCACTTCATGGGCTATGTTACCTTAAATAAGTTAATTATTAGCTAGAGTAGAGTATACAGTATGATATAAAATCCCAGATGAAATGTTTTGGAAAGCAAAAGCAAACGAGGGAGAAAATATTCATGCCTTCCAGGGACAAGTTTATGTTTATAGAGTATTCCACACTTTATTGTTCAAGCTTATCCCGTTAAGATGCCTTGAGGCATACTCCTGTAATTCATAGAATAATGTTTCTCAAGGTCAATTGTTTGTTCACTGCGGGTGGCATGCAGAACACACTCTTAAGTGTCATTATGAAAATACCCACTTGTGAGATCTTTGCTGATCCATCGTTTTATTGGGGGAAGTCATATTACAGCAAAGTCTATGGAGAGTTTGTAATAAACTGCAGTGTTTTCAGACCACATTAAAATGGAATCCTCTTTTCTTTTCTTTTTTTCTTTTTTCTTTTTTCTTTTTTTTTTTTGCAAATTATGTACACTCTTTTGAAAAAATCTTTACTTAGTGACAGTGAGTACTGCTTGTATGTGATTCATGGACACCTTCAATAGTAGTGGTCACTTCATCATCTGTGAATTGGGAGAAATATACTAGTCTGTACTTTTATGTATCTCTATGCGGCTATCCCCAACATGCAGCCAATATGTTGAATGAAGGGACACAGTGTTTCATACTTTGTTCTTCAACTTTATTCCACTAAGATACTTTAGGCATATTCTTATACTTAATAGGAATTTAGTTTAATTAGCATTGGGTGTGAAAGAAGCAGATTTAGGAAAATTAACAAATGATATAAGTGATGATATAATTTCAGCTATTGCTATGATAGAATAAAAAAGATGTTATCATGCTAGAATGGAATACCCAAACACCATAACAGCCACTGGTCTTTGTGTGCTTTTTGCATGCATTTTACCTGACTCCTATTATAGCTTCTTTAATCATAGCTAGCTTGGCCATTGAAAATATGCTATTTTACATCTAGAGACATTCTGGGTCATTTTATGACTTCTGTTTTAATACAGATTGATTGTATAATTTGGATAATTAGTTAAACTATTAGACAGTACTTCAATATTATTAGTAGACTATTTTGTATTACATTTCAGTTATATATTTATTGTCTCCAAAGTCTCAACTGATATGAAATGTTAAACCAAATGAGATTACAACAGATGACAAGTGACTTCTAGGACATCTTTGCCATTTGTTTAGCAGAGTAACAGTTAATAATGACATCATTAATTCTTCACTTAAAAACTAAAGAGCAAACATTCCATTTTGTTATTTTTCTTTTACATGGTCTCATGATCTCTAGTAAAGGATTAGTCCTCTGAATTATTATTGCATTAAGATCTATTGATGGTGATTAGGGGAATTAGTGGGGATTCTATACATAGAAGTGATTTCATTTGTACATGTTTCATAGCGTTATGGGTGACTGTGAGCTTAGCCCTCTTTTTATTATGGTAAAATCTCTTCTTTCCAACATTAGAGGATGATTGGTCATCAATCAATTGATCACTAAAAAGAAATCTAATCCCAATTTTTACTATATCTTGAGCTTAGGGAATTGTTGCATGTAGTTATAACATAATATATCACCAGCCAATAGCTTAAGTACATTACAGGCACCGTTGCAGTGCTTCCCTGGGAAAGGTATAGCAGCCTCTCTTTTAGAAACTGAAGTAGCAAAAGGATTTCAACCAAACCAGTCTGGTTTTAAAGAATGCCTTCTTTTACTCTCTCTCTCTCTCTCTCTGTGTGTGTGTGTGTGTGTGTGTGTGTGTGTGTGTGTGTCTGTGTCTGTGTCTGTGTGTTCGTCTTTATGTAGATACACTTGCACGTACATGTGGAATCTAGAGGCTGAGCAGCTGATTTCACAGATTTCTCTATATTCTTCCTCTTTTGAGACATGGTCTTTCATCAACCTGCAGCTCACCACATTGGCTGGACTGGCTGGCCAGTATGCTATCCAGGATTCCCGTGCCTCTGTTCCCTTTCCTATTCCCCTACCACTGGAATTATAGGTGTGTGTAATACGCCTATTTTGTTGTTGTTGTTGTTGTTTGGTTGGTTGGTTGGGTTTTTTTTTACATGAATGCTCTGGATCCAAACTCAGGTTCTCATGAGCATTCCTCTTGCACAAGCAAATCTTTCTGAAGGCTGGTTTGAACCAGGTAGCAATAACAGAGAATCAATGAGAACCGGAGCAACGGATATAAACATACAATCCCAATCCACTGAAAGAAGAAAGGAGTAATAATGGAAGTGTTAGGAGCATCAGAGGATTCCTGAGGTCATTGCACTTAGCTGACTCCCTAGTTTGACCCATGTTCAGCCATGAAATCACAAGCCTCCCTCATAGCCTTTTACATATCTCGTCTACTTCAGTCTAAACAGAAAACACTTGAAGGCAGAGCAAGGGCCATGGATAAGGAATGTGAAGAAGTTTCACTGAGGATGTGGCCATGCCATGGTCCTGGCTCTTAGCCCAAGAGCTCTTACACATTACAATACTCCCAGAAGTGAAAGACTAGAGAAGAAGAAATTAGGTAGGATGTTGCTTAAACAACAGAAGAGACAACAGGGACAAAAACTAAACTCGCTAAGGACCAAAGTATGAAACTCTTTAAAATCACATTCTTCCTTTCAACACTACAAGTGTTGATGAAAAGAACGATGCCCACAAGACTAATGCTGATGGGTTACTTACTAAACCCTTAATGAACTCACCGTGACAGTAAACACGGAAGTCTATAGTCAGGGATTACTATTGTTCTTTCTTTAGATAGAAAACCAAGGGCTTACTGAAGCAAAGCCATCTCCGTAAAGATCTTCTGCCAGCCATTCTTTCAGCATCAGGGTTCAAAGTCAGCTCTTTGTTCTTCCCAACACATGACTTTCTCGTTGATAAATTCTTCTCCCTTTGAGTACTAGTGAGGAAATCATTCCATCCTTAGAAAAGGTATTGTTAGTAAAAAGCTACATTTCCTGTATAACTCACCTGGCTTCAGAATGCTCTGAGGAGCTACCATGAACAACCTCTGGGATAAATTTCTTGGGATTGCTGGACAGGGTCCATTGGTCTCTTGTTCTCTGTGTACCACACTCCACAGTGATGTGGTTGTTCTGTATATTCCCAAATGCCCAGGCCAAAAGACTCAAAAAAAAAAAAAAAAATCAACTCAAGCCAACTGAAAAAAATCATTTTTATTTGTTTTCTTTCAGGAATTAATTCAATTCCAACAGGATTCAAAATAAATAATGAAGATGAAGGGGCCACAGCATCTGACAAATTAAACATTCATTAGGACCGAGGAAGCCAACACGAATAAGGGTGGATTTTGGTTACCCAGGAGATTTCTGCAAGAAGTCGGTACTTAGATTGTTCCTTCAAGATATCTTATAGGTTATGTAAGCTGGCTCTTTATAAATAATAATGTGATTGCCTGGATGAGTCTGGAAAATGCAGTCCCAGACTCTCTGTGTACAAATACTGTTTGCAAAACCTCTGGAAGAACCTAAAAACCAACAAACAAACAAACAACACTTCGAGATTAATGCACATCACAAATTACCTCCTTTCCACCATAAGGCTTGTTTTATTACTCTTTATTTATTTATGACAAAACAAACAAATAAACAAACAAAAAAACAAAACCCCCACAACCTGCAGTTTAGGAATCTACTAACCCAAAGTTATGCATGGCAGACTTCTTGAAATACTTGTTTATCCAAAGGTTTGATGTTAAGTGATATGGTCTGTCTATGACCCCCTGCTCCAGTTCATATCATGAAACACTAACCTCCACGGTACAATGGTAGTTAATAGGTACTTAGGACATGGGAGTGAAGCATGCATGAACGAGATTAGTATCCTCATTAGAAAGCCCTCAGAGATCTACATTGGTCTTTCCACCACATAGGATGGCACCATCTGTGAATCAGAAAGCTGGATCTCAAATCTGCCAGAATCTTGAGCCTGAACATACAGCTCCAGACAGTGATAAATGGTAAGCCCTGGCACACATGCCATGGTGTCTGAGCCCTCTGAACGGACTAAGACAAAAGGTAGTCTTAGAGTCCACATTATGTCTAAATGAAAGCAATAAGAGGAACAGTGACCTTACTTGACTCAGTGCACTACACACATATGCACATTTTCCCCTTACAATGAGAATGTACGGGAACCCTGTGGTAGGTGTGCAAAGGTGACAACCTTCCTCCCAGGAAGACTTGGTTGCAGAGCACATGGAGCCATCAACAAACAGGCAATAATGCTCAGCATTTTCAGGCTGCATACCAGAGCTTCCTTACATAAGCCCATAAGCCCATGCACTTCCCTGGGACTCCCCACTGTGGGGCTGGCAAGGTGAGAGTCAAAAAGTCCCAGGCATTTCCACTGCACACAGCATGACCCTAACAGGAACTATTCACTCAAACACATATCCTGGGCAATGTCTCTGCTGAGTTTCTTTTTCTGTGACCTGCACAGCTTTGGGGTTGACCAAGAAGAGATAACCTGGAATGAAGAAACAAGACATACATGCAGAATTGCCAGAAACAGTTGAGCAGCTCACGATCACAGAGATGCACCAGCAGCCAAGTAACACGTGACGTTTATTACACAGCTGAACGAGGATGCAGGTTCACTAATCTCAGCAGAGGGTCTCTGTTTGGGAACAGTTTCAGGCTGCAGTCATCCAAGAGGAGCAAGCTGTGTTTGGTACTGTCTGAACACACTTTTAACATCTCTACTTGGACCAAGGAAAGGCCATGCCATTCTCCAGAGCCTGGTCCAGGGAAGGTTCTGCTGCTGATCTGGGCCACTGGGGTCCTTGACATAGCAATGTTTCTGTCAACAATATTCATGCACTCAAGACCTCATCTACTCCCTCTAACCTTTCACGGCTAATGATCACAAGCAAATACATTTGACCCAAATCCCGTCTGAGTATCTACAAGACATATCTGCCAGGGCTGTGGGAAGTTCACGGTATCAGTTGACTATAGGCATTGACTGGGTATCAGTTAACTGAGGGCAGTTAATTGCTTCCATCATCTAATTTCCTGGGACAAAAGATCTTTCAAATTTGAATTCACCATTGCTTTGCTCAGTCTGTGACCTCCAAGTTTCTTCTCTCAGGTTAACATTTTAAAAAGGAAGTAAAGAGATTTGGAATGTGAGATCTACAGAGATTGAAGGTTGGGAGAGGAGAAAGCGGGAATGAAATCAGAAGAGCCCCATTCAGACTGATCATAAGCAGTCAACTTAGGTCAACCAGTAAGCCAGGACAGAAATTCTTCAATGTGACTACCTATAGGAGATACCTGGAGAACTTTGAAAATAATATATGGATCAAAGGCCCTGTCTCCAGCAGAGATGTTTTAAAATATAACTATTTTTCTGTGAGGTTGTAATATAATAGGTGGAAGCCATGAATTGTGGGAAAGTAACCAGATTTGTATTCAGGCTACAAAGAACTGTGAATGGAGGCCGATCCTACTTTTTATCAAGGTGAACTCTTAGCTTTACGTGGGTTCTGTGAATCACCCATTCAGGCTGCTTCGCAACATAGAACATGAGCAAGAGGAAACAACGCAAGCGTTCTTTCCTTTCTTATTGGGGCCCTAAAGTACCTTGGGTATTACAACACTAGACCTGACCTTTTGTAAATGATGCTGGTGGGCATCCTGAATAGAATACAGGGATTTCATCACTGATACCTTCTTCCCCTCGTGTGTTCTCTAAAGACCTGGCACTGGAGTACTAGTATCCTTCACTCTCTCTCTCTCTCACACACACACACACACACACACACACACACACACACACACACACACATCAATCAATCAATCAAACAAACAAACAAACAAAAATCCCAAACACACAACCAAACCAAATCAGAAAAAAACAGAATAAAACCCCAAAGAGAAATCTAGAAAACTAAAAATAATTCAGGAATGTGTTACTATACAAAGAACACATAGTTTTTGTTTTAAGAAAACATTAGTTTACATAGCAATTTTGTAACCAGTTTATCAATTTGACCCCCAAACAAATGACTTTTGCCCCTATTGCCCATTTCCTTCCTTCCTCATTTACACCAAATTTTGGCACTTCTTTGCACAGTTACATCCTTCAATAGTCTTCCTGAAAGCCCAAAAAGATGGAAGTTGACTAATGTGACTGTAATACCTTTTTTCCCTCAAGTGGTAGGCATGAGAACAGTGGATGCCGAACTTCAGCTGTGGCTTGTAGTAGAATTGCACAGGTAGCATGGTGAAGACTTAGAAGCAAAGTCTCTATTCACCAAGAAGCCTGAGCCCCTCTACTCAACCCGATCTACCAGGTAACTGGCTGCACCCCAAAGGTTGTGAATTATGACTTCAGTCATCCTGTATCTGAATACTCTCAGACAAAAATACAATTTAGAGATACAATTTTGTTCACCTTTAGACATCTTGCTATATTAAAAGAAAAAACCCACTTCATGAATGTATTGTAAGTAATCGTGGCCGAAAGCACTCTTGGTTGATACACGGCCAAAGCCCCAAAGAAATCAAAGACAATTACACTATTCCAAGTGCCTTAGAATCAAGATGTTTCAGTTGCTTCAGTGAAATTCAACTTTAGCCCGGAAGCCAAAGAAAAATTCTCCCCAGAGGTTCACACAAAAGAGATACTGCTAGAGTAAGAAGTAATTCCAGCAATATTTCTCCAAGAGATACAAGGGGCGTGTTCTGTGAATCCCTCTATTCTCCGTTCATTCAAAATATCAAAGCAGAATCCAGCAAAAATGACTCTAGGGAGTTGACAAAGGACAAAATTCAAAATTTAGGTTACTAAAAAAAAAGATGTCCTGCATAAAAAAAAAAAAAAAAGATGAAGAAGCAAATCTAAATATTGGTTAACATATTAGCATGAGTGTCTTGGAATTTATTTGGCTTGACTTTTTCCAGGTTTTGATGTAAATGAGAGTGACTAACTTATTAAAATTTACCCAGTATGTACCAGACAGTGCACAATGGCCTTGCTTCCTTTAATTTCATCACTGAAATAGAAATCAGTGTTAAGAGCAGCTTATTTACAGTTGTGCTTTGGTACTGTTTTGCATACCTTCATTTGCATACCAGGCTATATGCACACTTGTTCAGACAACCTTTAAAAAGTGTTCCAAAGATTGTTGCCTTTTAAAGCGCAACCATTATTCAGAAGACCTCGGTCAGAGGTGCTTCGATAAGTCAGTGAGAGCAGCCATGGGTGTAGAAAGGCGGAGCCCTGCCATTCAGGGGCAGGAAAGGGAATATGGCCTCTGTGCTGACTTAGTCATGTCACAAGACCCAGATTTTGACCTGGTCATTAGATCTCACGGAGAAACAACACCGCTCCCTTTAGCAATGTCGCTCTGGGCTGACAAGGCTCAGGATAGAATTTGTACTAAACCCCTATCTCCCTGAGTCTCTGGCTAATATTTTCTTGTTTCAACTGATAACCAAGCATCACACCTCCCACAATGCATTTCTTTGAGTCTTTAAGCCAGCTACTTTAATTATCCTCTTCTTCACCTTGGATTTTCTCTGAATCAATACCCACGCTTCCCTCTGCTAGTCCCATCTCAGAGGAATAATTACTTTTTATTAAGTAAAATAATGACTTACTTGTTATCTCGATGCCTTTATCCTTATATCCCTCTAGACCTGCCCATTGGTCATGACTTCCCCTTCATCCACAATCCATCACTCTTCAGTGTGTCTTCCCTACCGATGACAAACACGTTTATATGTTACCTGTTCTAAAACAAATCCCTTCTTTGATCCTACTTCCATCTCATATCTTCCCCTTAGTGGAGAACTTCTGAAAATAACAGGCGGGGCTCAAAGATATAGCAGCCTCTGCTTTGAAAATAGCTTCCACTTTACATTCTTGTGTATTTTTAAAGAATGGCTTCAACGAATTTGTTATCCCAAGGAATCGCATCTTAAATTGTCATCTTTCTCTCTGTATCTTCTGATGTTGCTGATCCCTTTCTGTTCTGAAATTTTCTTTGCCTTTGGCTAATGAGAGCACCCCACTTGTGTAGTTCAGGCAGTAACTTGTACTTTTCACAATCTTAAGAGCTGTCGACGAGGAGAAAACTCTTGGGCATATGCATGTGCACGCGTGTGTATGCACACCTGTATGTGCATGCCAATGCTGCCACTGTACCTACTCAGGTGAAGATGACTGGCTCATAGGCAAAGGCTGAATCAGTGGTGCAAGGAGAGCAATGCTTAGGGTGATTTGACTCTCTTTAAAATAAAAGCGATCCCAATAATCCCAGTTCTACTCCCAGCCCCTGTTTCAGCACACAATGGTGATTTCATTAATCTTAACTTCTACATGAATTACATCACTATGTATTCACCTTTGGCATGATTTCTCATTAAAATTCAGATCAGAATATGCCTAATTTCTGTTATAGTGATTATCCAGACACTCCTTCAAATGCTTTCTATTCAAAGCTAAGCATATTTCTTCACCCACAAAACCCAGTACCCAACACAATACCTTGTTAGACATTTACATATATTGCTGTTGAATTTATATATATTCAATGATGCATTTGCATAAGTATGAAGAGTTAAGTTTGAATAACTGTGTATTATCTTAACAGAATTAATTTTTTAAGCACATTTATACATGAGAAATGTAGCCAGTTAAGTTTTAAAGCTGGGTGGAAGTTTTACCATTGAGTTATATTGAGTGACAAGAACCTGAAGCATATCTGGTTCATTCTATTATTTCCCAAATACACAATTTTTACACCCCTTAATAGCACAATTTTCTCTTATTGGTCAAGATCTATATTGTTAATGTTATTTTTTAAAAAGATGGCTCTTAGACTGTCAAAAATAATTCACAACTGTCATGTATCTGTGTGGGCTTGAAGGCACAGCTCAACTTAACAGTCTCTTCAACCTGTCAGGTGGCTGTTTGCTTTGGTTTCAGTTAATAAATTAAAAGGCAGGGACCTCTTAGTGTATGTGTAAGAGATAGAAGTGTGTTCTCTCCCTCTCCCCCTTCCTCTCTCTCTCTCTCTCTCTCTCTCTCTCTCTCTCTCTCTCTCTCTCTCTCTCT
>NC_034610.1:35972472-35990700 GCF_900095145.1 Mus pahari
TGTGTGTGTGTGTGTGTGTGTGTGTGTGAATGAATGAATCAAAGAATAAATGGAAAAATCATGGAAGACAGGGAAAGTATTGTTCTGTTTATGTTACCTAACCTACTAACACACTCCCTTTTTACGTACAACTTAAAAAGTGGATCTAGTATGTTGTGTGAACAGATTCAAAGGTAGAAATTGATCTTTTAGCTGCACAAATTCTCTATTGTCACCCAATAATAACACAACAGAAAGCCAAGCATATGAACACTAAGTAAGAAATTTGTGCTAAGTTCATGTCCCAGGATTTATTCGTGAGCCTACAAAACCTTAAAGACCTGCGTGCAGATATGCATATTTATAAAGCTGGTAACAATGGCATATTACCATTTCCTAATCTTCGGGCCTCTCCATTTTATGTGTGTATCAAAATAACAATAACTTTTAGTGGCAACATTTTTCCCTGCGCTTGTCCCCTATACAATGGCTGGATAAGAAGGGCCCAGCATCATGCACATTCATTCAGTCACAGTTTAAAATGAATTCCAAAGCTGATGCTGTAGTTTGTACCTATAACCCCAGTACTTGTCAGGAACTTGTACATTTGAGGTCAACCTGGTCTAAAAAGTGAGTTCTAGGCCAGCCAGGGCTACATAGTGAGACCCTGTCTCCATTAACAAACAAATAGAATACATTTGTTAGCCTGAACACTGGAGCTGCTAACTTCTATGCTGTCTGAGTTTGACACTGTTGAGTATTCTTCTAACTCCCCACTAAATATAATAGACTAAACCAGTACTACTAATATAAAGAATGGATAATACGAAATCCAAAAGTCAAGTCAATGACTCAGGGGTGAGCTGAGCAAAAGGATGATTTCTCATGCTTACCATACTAAAAGAAAAGGGAAGAGGGAAGTGAACATTGTTTAATGTTTATGTGCATGGTGTTATCCAAAGGGATACATAAAAATTAATTTGTTTTCCTCTCTGGATTCATCAATATGGATAATACTATTATTCTTATTATGCAATGGCACAGAGCAACCTGATGGCTGGTAATCAGAGCCAGATTTTAAATTGATGTGAAAAAATGACTCAATATTTAGCATTTTTTTGTATAAATGCATCTTTCTCAAATAAAACCAAGCAGTATTTTAATTTAATGGCAATATCATACATATTTAATTCACCTATTAATTCACCTTTAAATATCATCTTTTTTTAACCCTGCTTAAAACTTCAGCAACTTAGCTCAAACTATCTTAAAAAACTGGAAGTCCAGGATGCTAAAATCCCAGCACTCGGGAGGCAGAGGCAGGTGGATTTCTGAGTTCGAGGCCAACCTGGTCTACAAAGTGAGTTCCAGGACAGCCAGGGCTATACAGAGAAACCCTGTCTCGAAAAACCTAAAAAAACAAACAAACAAACAAACAAACAAAAAACCCCACAAGCCATACATACCACCAGTGGCCAACTATTCTGGTCAATTAGCGGATCAAAGAACTCCACATAAAACCAGAGACACTGAGACATATAGAGGAGAAAGTGGGGAAAAGCCTCAAAGAAATGGGCACAGGGGAAAAATTCCTCAACAGAACAGCAATGGCCTGTGCTGTAAGTTCAAGAACTGACAAATGGGACCTCATAAAATTGCAAAGCTTCTGTAGGGCAAAAGATACTGTCAATAAGACAAAAAGGCCACCAACAGATTGGGAAAGAATTTTTACCAATACTAAATCTGATAGGGAACTAATATCTAATGTGTACAAAGAGCTCAAGAAGCTAGACTCCAGAAATTCAAATAACCCCATTTAAAAATGGGGTACAGAGCTAAACAAAGAATTCTCAACTGGGGAGAGTACCAAAGGGCTGAGAAGCACTGGAAAAAATGTTCGACATCCTTAATCATCAGGGAAATGCAAATGAAAACAACCCTGAGATTTCACCTCACACCAGTCAGAATGGCTAAGATCAAAAATTCAGGGGACAGCAGATGCTGGCGAGGATGTGGAGAAAGAGGAACATTCCTCCATTGCTGGTAGAATTGCAAGCTTGTACAACCACTCTGGAAATCAGTCTGGCAGTTCCTCAGAAAACTGGACATAGTACTACCGGCAGATCCACCAATACCTCTTCTATGAATATACCCAGTAGATGTTCTAACTGGTAATAAGGTAATAAGGACACATGCTCCACTATGTTCATAGCTGCCCTATTTATAATAGCCAAAAGCCTGCTTGTGGACGTTGTACATCGTGGTGCGGAGCCTAGTGCGCACCACGATGTACAACGTCCACTTATAATAGCCAAAAGCTGGAATGAACCCAGATGTCCCTCAACAGAGAAATGGATACAGAAAATGTGGTACATTTACACAATGGAGTACTACTCAGCTATTAAAAACAATGAATTTATGAAATTCTTAGGCAAATGGATGTATCTGGAGGATATCATCCTAAGTGAGGTAACCCAATCACAAAAGAACTCACTTGATATGCACGCACTGATAAGTGGATATTAGCCCAGAAACCTAGAATACCCAAGATACAATCTCCAAAACACAAGAAAATCAAGAAGGAAGACCAACACTTGGATACTTCATTCCTTTCCAAAATAGGGAATAAAATACCCATGAAAGAAGTTGCAGAGACAAAGTTTGGAGCTAAGATGAAGGGATGGACAACCCAGAGACTGCCCCACCCGGGGGTCCATCCCATAATCAGTCACCAAACACAGACACTATTGCATATGCCAGCAAGAACTTGCTGAAATGACACTGATATAGCTATCTCTTGTGAGGCTATGCCACTACCTGACAAACACAGAAGTGGATGCTCACAGTCAGCTATTGGATAGAACACAGGGCTCCCAATGGAGGAGCTAGAGAAATTACCCAAGGAACTGAAGGGGTCTGCAACCCTGTAGGTGGAACAACAATATGAACTAATCAGTACTCCCAGAGCTTGTGTCTCTAGCTGCATATATAGCAGAAGATGGACTAGTCAGCCATCATTGGGAAGAGAGGCCCCTTGGTCTTACAAACTTTGTATGCCCCATACAGGGGAACACCAGGGCCAAGAAGTGGGAGTGGGCGGGCAGGGGAGCAGGTTTGGGGGGAGGGCATAGGGGCCATTTTGGATAGCATTTGAAATGTAAATGAAGAAAATATCTAATAAAACAATTTTAAAAAGAGGAAGTTGTTTCATGAAATAACATGCAGAACATCCAGATTTGTTGGAAAAAATGTGTTTCTCTTTAGTTTTATATTTAATACATATAAAGCATTATGAAATACTTTTAAATTATTGATAAACACCATGGCCTCACTTTGACTTGTACTTGTTTGAGAAGTACTTCTTCTACTCAATTCATCCTTAACTTTGTTATGTATTATTTCTTCTTTTTAATTTCTTTTTTTTTTTATTTAACCTTTTTTTTTTTCAGTCCAGACTTTATGTCCCTCCTGGCGCACCTTGACTGCTCCACATTTCATACCTCCTCCCTCCCCTAACCCCAGTCTCATCAAAAATGTCCCAACCCCAGCCCACCACCAGACCTCCCCACTCCCTGGTGCCTCTAGTCTCTTGAGGGTTAGGTGCATCTTCTCTGACTGGACCCAGACCTGGCAGTCCTCTGCTGTATACGTGTAGGGGCCTCATATCAGCTGGTGTATGCTGCCTGGTTTGTGGTCCAGTGTCTGAGAGATCTTAGAGTCCAGGTCACTTGAGACTGTTGGTCTTCCTTTAGGGTCACCCTCCTCCTCAGCTTCTCCCAGCTATTATTTCTAACACAGAAAAAAACACCTTTTCTTTGTATCAATTGACTTTTTTTCTTCATCTTATTTCTTTAGGTTTAATAGGGTGATTGGTATCTTTAAATGTTGATCTCGGTTTTGTTTTGTTTTGTTTTTTTATCACCTGATTAGGCTTTAATTGACAATCTGTCCTCCTACAGATGCATATAGCAAACAAATAAAATTGGTATAAGATAACTTTAAGGTACCATTCACATGAAGAGATACCCAATCCTGTTAGAACCAATAAATGTTGATACATTAATCATACTCTGTCAAAATGTTACATTGACACACACGGGAAGCACATGCTTTGTTTTTATGTCCTGTTTGGGGTTGAACCCAGGGTTCAAGAGAAGAAGCTAGGAGAACAGATGTTGAAAGGCTCTCATTTTGCTGGGTGGTAAGATCATTCTGCAGGGTGTTTCCACAGTTGTGCTTTTCTTAGACACACTTCTTGCTTCAATTTTTCTCCTCATTTTGGTTATCTTCTCTCCTAAAAGTTAAAAATACTGATTGCAGAAATATAAAGGGAGGTAATGATAGCATATAGGGAATTTGGTGAGCTTTCTACCACCGAGCTATATACCGAACCCTTATTTTATATTTTAAATAATTAATTCAATGCCTTGATTTTATTATGCTCAGTAACATTATTTTACCCACACGGGCAAACATCTCTGGCATTTGTCTTCAGCTGTGGCTGCTCACTGGGATTACCCTGAGAGTTGAATTCAACAGCATTGGATTCAAATCTTCTCTTCAGGAATTCACAGTCTTCTTGGGGTTTTGGCTTGGCATAAGACTTTTCTAAGCACTCCTAATGTGATGCTTTCAACAAATAAACAAGTGAATGTGAACAGTCTGTCTTCCTGGATTAAAGTGAAGCCAAAGTTAAAAACTTAAATTGAGTTTTTGTTTTTCTGATACCTACTTTTTTCATTTATAATTAACTATTAAACTATTAAATAACAAGTCATAGTATAATTTCCTGACCCTGATAGATTGCATTAATGACTCAAGGTAAGTCAATCTACCTTCTTCCCAGGTGACAGCTGTCTTTAAATTAAGGTCTCCACAGCACATCACTTCGGTACCCATACTGGTCCATTTAGGCGACGGACACGGACAGTAGAAGTGGATTCCAGAGGTTTTAACATTGTTCCTGTTGGTTGTAACCACTCCACCAACACTACTGGTAGTCAGCCAGGCTCCCCAGACTTACAGTCTCACTGAAGAATTCCTGGCACTAACGGAATATTTTAGATCATTCTAAGCACTTAGCTTATTTTCTGCCTGGGGGTTGGGATTTTTCATTTAGATCTACTATCTATCACATTTAGGATTAATGAATTTACCTTCAGATTTTTGTGTTCTTAGGGTTATCAGAATTACCTGTTTATTTACTATATACTATGGGATCCCTTTAATACACTCAAAACTGGGTTGTAGCTGGACATCAGGAGAACCACGTGACCTATTAAAGAAGAGAGATGCTCTATTTCTCATATTTCCATTTCAATAACAGACTATCTAAAGTGATCAAGTTAAAAACATGGAAGCTATTGTCTCACAACTCAGTTCATAGTCTATTTGGTCTCTCCTTTGGGTCCTGAGGAGAAGCAGTATAGTATGGCAGAGAGCAAGCTGTTTATATCTTCATAGCTGGAAAGCAAAATTATAGGCAAAGAAATGACTAAGAGTCTGCAAGTCCTTTCAAAGCCATGCCCTTAGTAATCTAGCTTCTTTCCAATAGATCCCAGGCCCTAACCGTCCCCGAATCTCCAAATAATATCACAGGCTAGGAATTAACCACTTCATGCAGATGGTCTTGTAGACACTTCAGCAAATAGTAACATAATTTTCTGTAGTAAGAATATCTATCAGACAATGAGCAAGGTACTTTAAGACAGGTATTGGAGATTAGAAGCATAGAGTTTTCAGTGAGATTATCCAAGAGTGTCATGTCACCTTCTAGAAGGAGACATTTACACTGACATTTAAAAGGGGGCGGGGCAATCCAGTCATGCAGTGTGAAAAGCTGGGCTGCATGGAAGGAATTCTCGGGGAGCAGACACAGTATCACTGTAGTAGCCAAAGCTTTGGTGAGTTTCCAGTGCATGGAGCAGCCCTAAGGTCACAGGGGATCCATGGAGTAGGAGCACAGCAGGAGGTAAGGCTGGGAGGCAGGGAAGGCACAATGTATGTAGGCGATGGGGAGGAATTTAGATTTCATGTAAAGTGTGTTCCTAGTCTGTGAATGTATTTGTGAAGATTAATTTTCTGGGTCAACTTGACTGGGTCACAGCGCGCCTTCATAGTCCATAAACTGTTATTCTAAGTGCTTCTCTAAGTGGACATTTCAGCCAGATAACTGAGCAAAACAGAGTGTCTCCTCAGCAAGGGTGAGCTTCATTTAATCAGGTGACGCCCCAAATAGATAAAAAAAAAAGCAAGTCAGAGCCTTCCTCACAGCTGAAAAGGGATTCTTGTCATTATTACACATGAATTGGACTACTGATTTTCCCCCTCGAATTTTTGACTTGACCAGAATGAGAAGTTCCTTGCAGGCATCAAACCTGCTGGCTTTCAGGCAGGAACTATGCCAATGTCCTGGTTCCATAATCATGAAAGCTAATTCCTTATAGCTACCCTTTACACCATCCCATCCCCGCCGTGTGTGTGTGTGTGTGTGTGTGTGTGTGTGTGTGTGTGTGTGTGTATGCACGCAGATGTCCACCAAGGCGCGGTTGGTTCTGTTCCTCTAAGAAGTTGAATGAATAGCCCAATAAAATTAGGATATTTTCACATATAAACATAATACTTGGTTCTAATGTATGAAGATAAATAGCTCCAGCTCACAGGTCTGCCATTTTTCCCTCTTGCTTTTGACAATAGTATATCCCAAGCAGAAGTATCTCATTATCAGCCAAGATCCTTGAGTAAAGCAGATGTCTGCATTAGAGCATGACCAACATATAATCTACACAACAACACTCTTACCCATATGAGTCAGTAATGTTGCTACATAACATACATTGGAATGTGTTGACTGATACAGAGCAATGAAATGGTTGCTGTGCTTCTCCAGGTAAGACAAGCTGATGGTTAATATAAAGATAAAGACAAGAAGAGAGCCTGAACGTGGTCTGCATATTTGGATAGTAAATTCTCTTTATTCACTTGGCTAGACAATAGTCTTCAGTGGTTTGCTTAAATTATTTGCTGGTTATTTCTGTGATGGTATTTGTTGTTGGGATTAGTAAGTAAATCAATCATCAGTTGGTTTTAAGTAAAGCAGACTACTGAGCATGATGAAGGCATGCTTAATCCACCCAGAGGAAGGTATGCAAAGCTGAAATATGAGGCTACACCAACAAGAAGGAATGCCACCTCAAAACTACAGTGTAGAAAGCCACCCTGAATTTCTACCTCCATGGTCTGATCTATGAGCTTCAGGTTTTCCCTCCTCTACAGTCACAGTCAGTTCCTTGAATATGTATGTCTCTTCTGTTCCTGACTCTCCTCTCCCATACCTATGGTGAGCCAATGGGGTACAGTTGTTCTTAGGAAAGCCCTGACTATACTGGTGCAGAGTAGAAGTGTTTACTGGGATACAGTTTGGATACAGGGCTGGGAGCCCTGTTATGACTCTTAGGTTATTATCCTGTGCAATCGATGGATGAGCACATAACACATTACACATGCACATAAAGTGTGGCTTCATTGGAAAAAAAAAAACAAGATGAAATAACTGGAATCTTTCATTCTCAAGATTTGTTCTGAGAACTTCTAATGGTTGAACAGAAGATGGGCAAAGAAAAGTTTTACAACATATATTACAAAATTTCACTGCTAAAAAAATTGAAAAGGTTAGAAAGTCTTACCATTTTTCCTGAGCTTTAAGGAAAATGGGATGTCTAAGAAAGTCCTGAAAAATAACGTACTCTTCTGACCCCAAACACTGATTTTCCACATTATTTAGCAATGTGCACCAAGAGCAGCTCACTGCCATTCCCATCACCATAAAATGCTCCTTTGAAAATGGGAAAGGTGAAAGATGGGATGTGTTTCAGAAACTGCCTTTGAGTTAACTGCATCCGCCTCTCCTGGGCACTGCATCCATCTCCTTGCACCATGAGCCTTCATTACAAACAGACAGAGGGTATAAACCCTCTTGCTCCTTGTACAAGCAGTGACACACACACCACCATTGGTTGCCATGAAGCACTAGGAGTCCCGGGCAGAAACAATGGGCTTAAAGAATTGTTTATTTCTCCTTCACCTCTACCCTTGACTGACATTTCTTCTCTTCTAGAGATGGGAAGTAAAATGCATCACCAACTGTCACAGGCAAAGAAACTAACAAAGAGTTTTTCTTGAGAAGCTCACCAGCACACTTAGTCACACTTAGTCATAGGATATGTTCTTTGAGAAATGGTTTGTTATTTGATTTTATTGCGTGCAAACACCATTGAGGGTAACTCCCACAAACCTAGAAGGTTTAGGTCAATCACCCAGTGAAGTTAATACAAGTTGTGCAATGGCAGACTCTTGTATCATAAGTTTTGTGAGTAGAAGTGATCTCTAAGAAGAACCAAAAAGTGAAGTCAGCTAAATACATAAACTAAAAACATAGAAACATAGAAGTCAAGGCAGCCAGAGCTTGAAGCAGATAGTAAGAGCCAACAACACAGAAAGAATACTTGTATACCTATGATCGTTGTCAAATATTATGTACTGTATGTGATTGTACCTGATATAATTGCTTTATGCTGAAAATAGAGTAGGTTCATTCACATGAGCACCCACAAAACATGGCAATGGCTTTATACTGAGATATCACAATGACAACCATGTCTCTAAGTGATAGGAAATTTTCAGCTCAGTCCCTCTGGCTCCACATACTCTCCAAATATACACACTGCTGGACTGAGAGGCCCCTGCTCTCACATTCTAGTTCACCATCCATTCTAGTAAAAAAAAAAAAAAAGATTATACACATGGAGAAGGAGATCTTGAATGCTTTGTCCTTCCATGGAAGTCTCAGGAGCTCCCCTTTACATCATCCATCATGCCCAGCTGAGAATGGCCTTGTGTTTTCCTTCGAAAATCCTTCACTGAGAGGGTAGCTAACTGGAGAAAAATATTTAAGAAGCATTTCTGTGGCTAACCTGGAAATTAAGTCCAGCCTAGTCATTGGGAATAGGTTCAATTTCTAGTCCCATCAGATTATGGTATTCCTACCAAAGGGAGGTATAACAGGGACAGACCTCTTCTCTCTCACACCTCTTTCTCTTGAGTAGGCTTATGTTTTAAACCTGGTGGTTCATTCATCATAATCCTAAATTGGACTCAATATTATTTGAATGGCAGGGATTGATTCACAGATGTCAATTATTTCTGAGCAAGCCTGATATCTTTCAAAATCATGAAAAAGCAAAGAGGAGTAGGTATTATTTAAAAAAAAAAAAAACAAGAGGAAATAAGCAGATTCATTTCCCTGGTGTATTAATTTAATTTCTTGATGTTGTAATAAAACACCCTGAAAAAATTAACTTGGGGGAGAAAGCAAGTGTTTATTTGGCTCACGATTCTGGCCTATCATTACAGGGACGTCAAGGCAACCAGAGCTTGAAGCAGCTCGTCACAATCCAGAATACAGAAAGAATACTTGTATGCATACTTCCTAGTGCTTAGCTAATTTTCTCTCTACTTGTATACAATTCAGGACCCAAAGCCAGGGAATAGCGCCACCCACAGTGGACAGGTCCATGTAGCTCAGTTAACATTACTGAGATGGTTCCCCACAGACATCCCTAGACCAGCCTAATCTGGAGGGTCTCTCATTGTGACTCTCTTTCCTGGTGATTCTAGACTGTGTCGAGTTGAAAATGGAGACCATCACACTTTGGAGTGTAGAAACTCTTCAAGTAAGTTCGTAGGCTCTGGCGAGGCAAGGCACAAACAGAGACTGCTGATGAAACCCCTTCACTTTCCTTAATCTGTTTGGCATAAAAGTGATCGTGCTAAAGAAATAACACAAAAAGAGTACACTTCAACAAATCCTTGCCACACATACTTTTAGTGACATAGTGTCTGTGCTTTTAGGAAGAAGGACTATTTTAATCTCCCAAAGCTGTGAACACCTGGGATATTTGGAGTTCCTCCATTGGAATTGTATCCAAAGCCAATTTACCAATCATGCATGTATATCTGTTTCATTGCATATATTCACAAGTTTTTTTTTTTCTAACCCTACTTACTTAATCTGTTTTTTTGAGGTGTTAGGCTTTAAATATGTTGAAGGTATTTCCAAAACTAGAATTCAGTATTAAAGGATCAACACTGGATATTGTAATAGAGTTTATTTTTAAAAGTATATATTGGATTCAGAAGAGAACCCCAAAGACATTCTGAGAAAAGTTAGAAAAACTGAGATAAGCCTGAGACAAGTAGGTTCCAGGAAGTTTGTCTTAGGGCAGCTCAAGCTGCTCTCACTTAAAATGCAGGCTATAGTTCTTAATCTTACCATTTCCTTAGGAAAGACAGAGCAAAAGAAAAATTCATTTATTTCCCAGAAAAAGGAGCATGAACACGAAACTGGTTTCTAGAACGCTGTAGTATGTCTTATTTTATAGAATTGGTCAATGTGAAATGAGATGAGGTGAAATACAGTTGAGTGCCCAAAGCCAGGGATTGGTGCCTCCCATAGTGGGCAGGTGCTATTCAGACAGATCTTGAAAGAAACATGGATAAAGCAGGACTGCCCCAGCCTCTACATACAGAGGCAATATCAAAAGCACGGATAACAGACAAGGACCACAGACTCACCAGTTGTGGCATACTTGGCACTGTGTCAGAAATGGGGCTAGAGTGCTCATCTAACCCTAGACCTGCAACCTAAGAGAAAGGGGAAGAGGAAAGGAAAGAAATGTTGTACATAATGGCACATGTAAAGATGGTTTGTTAATAGTATATTGAAGGTTGATGCTACTGTGGTAGCTGAAGGAAAGAAGTTGGAGAGAAAGAGAGAGAGAGAGAGAGAGAGAGAGAGAGACAGACAGACAGACAGACAGACAGACAGATCTACTTCTGGAAAACACTGAGGAAACTGGCAGGCAAACAGCATTTGCCACTTGAGCTGTGGAGAAACTGCTCAAAACTCTAGAAGCAAGTCTGTCTTGAGGGATAATTCTGTCTCATGTTTTGGTAGAGAGGCACCACAGTCCTCTGTCCTAGATTGTCATTTTTAAGGTATTTGTAAAGCAAATAACTTTGGTAGGTAGAGAGGATGTCTTCCCATGGAGTGAAAGAGAACTTTTTCATGATGTCTAAGATACTAAAAGTCTTGCCGGCACAAAAGTTAAGCGAATTTGCTAACAGTTCTTATAAAGAATTGATTGCTTCAGCTCATGCTCAGCATGGTCATCTTCTGAAGACTACCAGAGCATTGGGTCTCATGGGTGAGGAAGCAAAGAGCCAAGGTGGCACAAAACCCAGCTGTACTGTGAGTAGGAGATACATCCTGTCTCTGATCCAGGAGTCTGCAGTCCTTTTTATGGGGTGTATGAACCTGGCAGTTTTCCCTTTCAGATCACAGGAGGGATACAATATTTGTCCCTTCCTGGCTCTTGTCAGTCTATAAGTTCTGAAGAGAACCACAGAGTCTCTTTATAAACTCTTAGAGCAGCATTTCATTCATGAGGAGCTGGGAAAATAGACATACACCTATGAGAAAAATATAAAGCATGAGAAGAAATAAAAATCTAGCAAGCACAGAACCAAAACCCTATTAAAATGACTTAAAAAAGAGAAAGAAAAGCTTGCAAAAAAAGTAAGGACAGAAAGAGAGAAGTGAGAGCTTATGGGTATGCGTGTGCATGTTTAGATGTCCATCCATGTGTTTATGGCTAATGTCATCATTAGTAGACTGACAAGTTAGGGCTACACACGTATCTAAGCATAAAACTCCATTTGTTGTTGAAACTTGTGTTGTGTGTTTTTATGTGTACATTTGTATGCATGTGTGCATGCATGTGTACAGATGTGAGCTCATCTGCGCAGTTGCGTGTAGAGGCCAGAGGTGATTTCAGGATGTTTTCTTCAATTGCATCTTATATCTTAATTTCTGAAGCAGTGTTAGGCTAAACTGGCTTGCCAGGGAATGTGTGGGATCCGGTGTCTCCATTAGCATGCATTGCAGATAAGTGCTTCTAGACCTGACATTTTCCAAGTGGAAGGCTGGGGTTTGAACTCAGTTCCTCATGTTTTCACAGTACTTAACCATATACCAAATCCCAATGCCCCAGGATCTGAATCCTAAAACAGATATTTCTCAGGCAAAATATTGACCACCATCCATCCACCCCAGAAGAGTAGAGGGTAAAGTCAGTTGATGTTGGGGGTTGATCTGGCGCTGCTAAGTACTCAAATGCTAAATACTGGCCCCTGATGTCTGATTGCCCTCAGGAGACTGAATTCCCATGTATACTTAACAAGCCTTTGATGTATAAACCTTAAAAGTGGTTACAGCTGATTAATGGGGAGAATAGAGGTCATTGAACTTTGATTACTGGGCTGGGGGTTGAAAGTTGGGACCTGAGGAGAGGAAAGTAAAAGGAAAAGGAAAAGGAGAAGGAGAAGGAGAAGGAGAAGGAGAAGGAGAAGGAGAAGGAGAAGGAGAAGGAGAAGGAGAAGGAGAAGGAAAGAAGAGGCAAGAAGAGAGAGGGAAGGAGAAAGGAGATGGGGAGAGGAGCAAGTCCCCAGGACGAAATGGACCAGGAGTACACGGCTGGAGAAATGCCCCCTGAGGACACACGGGCGGAGCAGAAATAACAGGTGATACTCAAACAGAAAATAACAAGGGACATATGGCTGGGATGTAAGTTAGAATAGCTCACAAACTGCCCAATTTAGGTTTATAGATTGTAAATGAAATACCAGGATGTTGTGTCTTTTATACAGGCTAGCTAGAATAAACAATTCATTTATAAGTTGGTTTTCTCTTTTTCTCTTTGGTGACCCTTCAGGAGAAATGATGCTATTTAAAAATGGATTCATCCAACTCTATTTCATTGCTTCTTTTCTGAAAGGGAAATGGAAACACAGCAGAAGACCCCACTCTGGCTCTAGCATCATCAGTTTCCATTCACAGTGTTTCCTGTATCCCCCCACTATTTAGACCTGCCTGTGTTCTGACCTTCCTTTGAGTTTAGTTCTAATAAGTTTGTATTTTTATCTCATGGCCAGTCTCCAAAAACCTTCTGGAGAATTCCACAGCTTTCATCCATCTCATGAAAATTTCAACCATTTTAAATTTCCTTCCGTGCTCAGCATCTAAAGACCATGAAAAGCGGACATCTCACAGACAGACATAGCATACTGCTCTTGGACTTGGGGCTTTGTTAGGAAAATGTTGTATATTAGCTTTAATGGGCACAGAGTATAAATTGATGAGGGGGTGGTAGTGTTTTATACGTGTTTTGCTTTGCTTTGTTTTACTGATCTTTAAAGTCCATCTTCATGGCGTTTGCTAAGGGAGCAAATCCTAAACATCTCTAGAGCATCACTGGCTGTGGAAGGGGTTCCTCGCAGTGGAGAGGAATAGCATGCTTCAAACACAATCTGGGAGATGAGCATTCCAAGACACCCCAACCTAGGCCTTAACACATGATCACCGGGGTTGCCATGACTCCTGGCCTTGCATCTATCTCCCTTTCCTGTTAATAGTACGTCCAGGAGGTAGCAGGAAGACTGGCGCCTGTTTATTGTCAAAGTAGTCATAGCTGGTCAAGAACGAGGTCTCACACCTTCCTTTTTCATCCTTGTGCCTGAGAACATTGATGGCTTATATCTGTCCTAAGACCACAGGCTCTGCATAACAGCGTTTCTAAGCGTAAGAGCTTGCTCACACATCACACAAACAATCTGATTCCTAACAGGAGGCTTGCTCAGAAATGACTGTTCCCTTTGAGGTTTCAACTCTCTCCTTTTCCTGTGACTTTGTGTTGAATCTAATTCTCCAGGAAAACACACTTTTCCAAAAAAGGGGGATTGGAATGAAGAACCATTTTGCTTACTGGCCCCATAAAAAGTAAACTTAAAAATAATGTTTGTGCAGCAGAGCAGACGCCCTTGGGAGCACATTTCTCTCTCCTACTCACATTGCCTCTCCCAGGAACCCATGATTACCGCAGCCTCGTGCACTGGCTTTGTGGGCAGAGCAAACCCAGAGTATCTTTCCACTGCAGTCAAGACAATTCTTGCTACCATCTTACCTTCTCTTTGAAAGTCTCCAACCCTTCCTCCCCTTTCTCTGTTTTAACAACATTTCCTCATGCTTTAGAATTTCTGATCTCCTCTCTCAGTTACCGTGTGATATGGTAGGACCTAAAGTTTCCTCACTAATAAAGCATTTCCTGGCCCAGGTTACTAGCTTGTCATTATCCTGACATTACTATGTCCTTTGGTGGTGGTCCCCTGATGAGGGGACATCTAGCAATCTGACATTGCAGCTTTGCAATGCAGGCTGTCTTTAAATGACATAAATGGAATGTTTTTAATACCCTCTAACTCTTCACTGCCCAATGTTTCCTCTAGTCATTCAACAAACAGATCAAGGAAGCTAGACCGTTGTTAGCCACCAGAAACTAAAGAGTGTTCCTGTGCAGCCCCTGTTTGCTTTGGCTTACAGCCTGTCAGAAATTGAACTGGTGCTCTTGGTTTGTTTCTGGTGTCACACATAATTGATTCCTGGTACTCCAGGCTCTGACATGTCAAACCCATTAATCTGTTTGAAGCTCTTCTTGCTTATACATGTTTTATCTTTCAATGGATATTTTATCGAAAGAAAATAAACTCTGTAAGGTTAAAACTTTTTCATAAAGCTTTTGTGAGTGATGTCGGCCTTTTAATATGGATTTTAATGCTGTAAGCTATTTAAGAGCCAGGGCAGCGTGGAAATAAGGGAAGGCAGAGCCATCATTGTGAGTGTGTAGGCTTTGTCACAAAAAGGGAGGAAAATCCTCATGGCTTTGGAATAGCCACTTAACCTTTTGAATTTCATTGCTTTTCTCTGTTAAATGATGGGGCAGAGTGATGTGTCTGTTCTCCCAGCCATCCCATTTGAAATGCAACGATTTTGAATCTGAAAGCAGGTCGGGTATGACACTCCGCTCTGATCACATTTCTCATGCACACTCACTCAGAGAAGGGGAAATGGGCAACCAGCAGAGTGTGGGAGGCTTACAAGCTGGAGAAGTCAAAAACTGCTCTAAGAATCTTGACTGAGGGCAGCCTGTGGGGCTGGCCAGACCTGTGTATGGGTACCATGGGTGTGGAAACTCCTCCCATTCCTCACTGCAGCTCCTCTTTCAACAAGATGGAGATTGGTGCTATTAGACGACTATGAGTCTGCTGTGGATATTCTATCTGGGACCATAGGTCCCAACTTACTACTAAAATTGGCCTAAAAATTATTTGCTGACCCAGGCATTTCAGTTATATTTATTATTCAAATCCAAGTGGGAGGGGGTTGTGAAATAACATACATGTTAGAAATGGGTCTTCTCTGTACCCTGTGAGGAGCTGCTAATGTTAATGTTAGTACGTGACAGTCTACAGAGATCCTGAAAAGTAACTTTGGGTTAAAAATTGTAATAATTGTTAGATATGGGATGTTTAAATATATTTTACAAGTCTCTCTCTCTTTCTCTCTCTCTCTCTCTCTCTCTCTCTCTCTCTCTCTCTCTCTCTCTCTGTGTGTGTGTGTGTGTGTGTGTGTGTGTTTATACACACACACGTGGGTATAATATGTGTTCTAGACAAGTCAACAGAGGCTTATGTGGGTGCTGGGAACTGAACTGAGTCCCTCTGGAAGAGCAATATGTATACTTGCAAGTTTCCAAAAGAGACACATTCCCTTGCCTATGTGATCTGACATTTACTGATAACATTACCTTTCCCATAGATGACAAAACAGGGTTGTGGCCTGCTTCCTGTGACTTTAAATGCATGTTGCCTTAGAGAACAGTCTTGTCCTGTACAATATATTTCCATGAACAGTGGCCTCGGGGATGATTCCCACTAGTCATTTAATAATTCACTGGAACTCTGAAACATTAGATATTGGCTTTGAGGGAAACAGTCAGTTGCTCACATTGTGGGTTTTGTTAGATATATAGACTTTAGACAAAGGCTCTTGTTTCTATGTTGTATTTGTGTACCACCAAACTTATTTAGCTTATTCCTTACTCTGTAATATGTAATGCTGTGAATGCAAGTCCCTACCAAAAAAAAAAACCACATCCAGTGACCCTCCAGATGATTAGAACCCCAGTGACTGTGGAGGGGTTGGAATGGTACAGATCCCCAACCTGATTACAATTTATTTTGAGCAGTCTTTAGTACTTTGAATAGCCATTTCTTGCCCAGGACCTAACATTCTTGTGACAAACACATATTATAAGTTTTATAAATGTATTAACTTAACAAAACACTATTTTCCATTAAACACAGTTCTAAGAATGCTACCAGATAATACCCGAGTCCCATGGTTGAAATCTCCCCACGCTACTGTAACTCACCTATTGAATGTCTTCACAATTTACTTTAAAAAGCACCTTACTTTATAACTTTACTTCTTTAGCTACAACAAAAGCTTCATCAAGCTGTTACCACACTGAAATATGAAATCTGGGGTAAGCAGAATCTGTGTTTGGGAGCCATGATCACTAATGTTTGGTTCCATGATCAACTATGTCTTATCCTTTTGTGTTTATATGTTAATGATGACATTGTGTTTCAAGTCTTTGGCTCTTTACTTAAAAGACTCAATGTCAGGATTCCAGTTTTCTTTTCTCCTAGACACCCAGAGGGCTTATTTTATTTACTTGTACATCTTTATGATATGCATTATGGTAATTCAATACATGTATATAATGCATACTAATGAAGTTAGTATATGCAATACATGCATATGATGCGTACTAATCAAGTTAGGATACTAAGCATTTCCATCTAGTCAAGGCTTCATCTTTTTTTAAAATGGAACACAGGATTTTCCAAAACAGCAAGTTCACTTTTATTAAACTTTAACTGAATGTGAAATTACTCAGCAAATTGTCCAGACACTTATAAATGCTCCTATAAAATGGAACACGTGATTTATCTTATGGCAACCTCAAATCTAAAGGCTTTGGTATAAATGCATATGTATGTGTGTGTGGAATAAACCTCGAGTAAAATATATTATTATCACACACCTATTTTTCTCAGCATCTGAGAACAATCTAAAATATTGCAAGGACTAGAAATGTTCAGAATTTATTCATATTGATTGACAGCAATTTTTCATGGTGCTATACTAACCAAGTTAAAGAGCATATTGGACAGAAACAAAGTGGTTATTAGGTGTCTAAAAACTTAGTGTGTCATAGTAAAATGATCTAAGGTGTTTATAAATATTTATGAGTAAATAAATCTGAGTTAAACAAATGTGTTTGTGTACTTCCAAATTTTGCTATACAAAATCAACACAATATTACTTTATTGTCTGAATTATTTTAGCATTTCTTACTTCCAATTTCTATTTTTATGCAAAGCCATTTCTTTCTCTAAGTCTCACCCTCTCATTAATGTTCTAAGGAAATTGTTGGGTGCTCATATAAATCAACTTGTAGATTAAGGCCATACATATTAATAAATTAGTTGCCATGGAATTTGGCACTTAAAAATTATATCTTTTTATGGAAGCTTGCTGAGCCACGGGTTTTTCAGCGCAAAAGGCCAGTGAAGATGTAGGAACTCGATTGTAAGATACTGGTTAAGGGTTAAGACAAATGTATAATGTCCTCTTGAGGCATACTTTTTTTTTTTTCATTTCCATTTCCTCTTTCGAAACCAGGAACTCAATAACTATCATATACCTTCTTTAATGAATTAACAAAATCGGAACACATCAGGAATTCTCAATCTATTTGGTGAGTATGTTATCAAGGTAGAAGGTGCAATGGTGAATTTCCCTGGAGAACAGGATTCGGTATTTAACAGAACAAGAGTATCTTCACATATCAGAAAAGCCATTAGCTTGATTCATGGAGGAATTTGGCTTCTGAAGAATTGGATGAGGTAGCCCTATTTGAAGATGTGCTTGTCCATGGGGAATGCAGAAATGTGTTGTATCTTCCACCCCAATTTGCTTATAGCAGGTTTGGTGAAAACTCTTTGTTTTTATTAGTCTAGTTATTTAGAGAGAGAGAACAGGTACATGAAGAAATTAGCTCCTATAATTAGGAAGGCTGGGGAATCTCATGGAAGACTGTGCATACTGGAGACATTGGCATGCTCGGCTGGGGAATCTCATGGAAGACTGTGCACACTGGAGACATTGGCATGCCCGGGTGGGGAATCTCATGGAAGACTGTGCACACTGGAGACATTGGCATGCCC
>NC_034610.1:35990960-35991798 GCF_900095145.1 Mus pahari
GAATCTCATGGAAGACTGTGCACACTGGAGACATTGGCATGCCCGGGTGGGGAATCTCATGGAAGACTGTGCACACTGGAGACATTGGCATGCCCAGGTGGGGAATCTCATGGAAGACTGTGCACACTGGAGACATTGGCATGCTCGACTGGGGAATCTCATGGAAGACTGTGTACACTGGAGACATTGGCATGCTCGGCTGGGGAATCTCATGGAAGACTGTGCACACTGGAGACATTGGCATGCTCAGGATGACTGATTTCAAAGCCCCCCAAAAGAGAGTTCAATAGTACAGACACCAGCTTCAGCAGAAGCACCGAGTGTGGGGGAGGTACTAGCATGAGTCCTGAAGCTCAGCAGAGATGCACTCCAGTTCCTGGAGAAAGAAATCACCAGAATAATTCCAAGAAAATATTATTTAAATGGAGTATTTAAAAGCCCCGAATTGGGGCTAGTTCGGTATGAATTACTGACTCTAAGTGTAGAAAATTAAAGAAATAATAGGAATATTCTTATTAAAGTTTAAAAAATTAGAATGATAGGTGAAGTATTAGATGGCTAATAGTGATAAATGTAACTTATATCAAATAAAAGCAGATACATAAAATCTATCCATCCTAATGACAATCCCTTGTTATTTGTAATTTCTTATTTATTAGATATTTTATTTACATTTCAAATGCTATCCCGAAAATTCCCTATACCCTCCCCTAACCATCTACTCCCACTTCTTGGCCCTGGCATTCCCCTGTACTGGGGAATATATCATTTGCAATACCAGGGGGTCTCTCTTCGCAAAGATAGCCAACTAGGCCATCTTCTGCTACATATGCAGCTA
>NC_034610.1:35992578-36014908 GCF_900095145.1 Mus pahari
TGTAAATGTACCACAGTTTCTGTAACCATTCCTCTATTGAGGGACATCTGGGTTCTTTCCAGCTTCTGGCTATTATAAATAAGGCTGCTATGACCATAGTGGAGCATGTGTCCTTATTACCAGTTGGAACATCTTCTGGGTATATGCCCAAGAGAGGTATTGCTGGATCTTCTGGTAGTACTATGTCCAATTTTCTGAGGAATCGCCAGACTGATTTCCAAAGTGGTTGTACAAGTTTGAAATCCCTCTAGCAATGGGATTTCTCCACAACCTCGCCAGCATCTGCTGTCCCCTGAATTTTTGATCTTAGCCATTCTGACTGGTGTGAAGTGGAATCTCAAGATTGTTTTGATTTGCATTACCCTGATGATTAAGGATGTTGAACATTTTTTGAGGTGTTTCTCAGCCATTAGATATTCCTCAGTTGAGAATTCTTTGTTTAGTTCTGTGTCCCATTTTTAATGGGGTTATATGAATTTCTAGAGTCGAGCCACCTGAGCTCTTTGTATATATTGGATATTAGTTCTCTATCAGATTTAGGATTGGTAAAAATCCTTTCCCAATCTGTTGGTGGCCTTTTTGTTTTGTTGACAGTGTCTTTTGCCTTACAGAATCTTTGCAATTTTATGAGGTCCCATTTGTCAATTCTTGGTTTTACAGCACAAGCTATTGCTGTTCTGTTTAGGAATTTTTTTCCCTGTGCCCATATCTTCAAGGCTTTTCTCCTCTATCAATTTCAGTGTCTCTGGTTTTATGTGGAGGTCTTTGATCCACTTAGACTTGAGCTTTGTACAAGGAGAGAAGAATGGATCAATTCTCATTCTTCTACATGCTAACTGCCAGTTGTGCCAACACCATTTGTTGAAAATGCTGTCATTTTTCCACTGGGGTTATTTGTAATTTCAACCTGGGATCTTTAAGTGATCATGTAGATTTGCACTGTAAAAAAAAAAACAAATTTGTAATTATATCATATAAGTTGTACTTACCATTTTTGATTCCTATGAGCCATAGTATTTCAGCAATTTTCAGTGAGTGATCAATGTTAAGTAATTTGACTCAGTAATGAATCACAAACTGAACTTTCTACTGAAGGGAATTATACCAACACAAGTCACCTGGAGACGACTCTATATAAAGTACCCTGAACTATGAACAAAATAAATCTGATCACAAATGCCAAGATACGATTTTAAATAACTTAAAGCATCTGCGTCCATTTTCTCTGGACCTAAAATATTGACTCATATGGGCACTGCATTTATTTTCTGATTTGGCATAAACCATGCGTGATGTGTATGTTTTTCAATAGTGAGTGCTCCATAAAGATGCTGTATTTAGAAGCTGGGGTGACGGGGATGGGATAGGGGGTTGCAGGGCCTGGGTAGGGGGAGAAGCAAAGGGGATAACATTTGAAATGTAAATAAGGAAAATATCGAATAAAAAAAGGGAAAAATAAAAATGGGGTCTAGAACCATCCAATAAGTTCTCAAGATGTGGGGCACAAATAACTGATGAACAAAAAATGCTGTACTTAAGTTATTCACCATTTGAAATAATGTAAATATCACATACTGAGAGCACACCCCTTTGCTCTAGGGAGATGCCGGCTCAGAAAGAGGCAGTACACAGTTCAGTCGTTTTGAAGTGAAGCATGATTCAGACTCACTTTAGAAATTATGTTTCTTCCCTCAGAATAGGAATGATAGAAAAGTCTTAGAGCAATTAATAGTTTATTTTTATTTTTAAATAGGGCTTAGATTTCTTGTACTAGCACTTACAGAACGCCATCCCTTCTAAAGAAATGGAAGAACTCAGATGGCATTCAGTTTAGGTCAACTGAATTTAAAAAGTTGAATTGTACAATAAATAAAGCAGAATTTGGGTTTTGAATAAAGATGTACACTTCAGAGATTTTCTCAATCCAGCGGTAGATTGATACATACAGGTATGCCTTTTATACTCTCTTTCAAGCTACAAGTATAAAGTGATAAAAGACAAATTTAGAGTAAATGAGTTCCTAGGCAGGAGAGAATTTTCCCTGACTTAGCCTTTGAGGTGTTCCAACCAAGAGAAAAAGTTGAAAATTCCAACAAAGAAGCCTCCCAGGGCTTCAGCTCAAGCAACTGACAAACACAAGCTGTTAAGTGTGAAGACCAGCTATTCCTAAGATTGGCACCTTAGGACCTTCCTGGGTAACACATTCACTTTAATGACTGACTTCCTCCATAAGCTCTTCCAATGTGATAATGAAAGACATTGAAAAAAAGTTCGGAAAGCACTCTGTGTGTCTATTTTGCAATTCAAATGACATGGAAATTAAGACCTGTGTCATGGTTTTCACCAGTGTTGGGTTGACATAGAACACAGACTATCTTCCCATCGTACCATTTCCTTGGAAACTGCAGTATTAAGATAAATTTGGAATGTTGTATCTGTTCTGTTGTATTCAGGCCTAATCTGCAAAACTACATTTGGGATGTGGGAACTGAAGGCTGCCAGGTCTCAGACTTACTTGACAAGCTGAAGAAACTCTCTGCAGGAGCTCCTTATGCCCTAAGTGGGAGAAGAAATAAAAATTGTGTATTGAGTCACTACTGGTCCTTTGAAGGATTAGTCTAACCTGGGTAATCTCCTGACTTATTATCAAAGCATTGAGATGTAGCATTAAAGCTCATTTACACATTGTGGGTCCCACCGTCAATCCAGACCACTAACGATGACTACCAGTGTACAGAAGTACAGTTCACTCTTCAGTCTGTTCATCACCTCTTCCACTCTGTTCCCCAAACTGTGCAACGGTTAGATGACCAGCAGAGCACAAACCACTGAATGTCTATTGAATGTCTGCTATTTGGGAGGAGCAAGGGAAAGTTTCCTCAATAAAATCTCTAGAGGAAGATATTTCTTTCCATCGAAAGAATGCATACACGGCTGCATTTCACAGACAAACCTGCAGATTCATGACCTCTCTGCCATGGCACAGTCGCATAGGGGAGAAAAAGTCACTGATGACTACAGGCTGTGCCAATCACTGGGAAAATTTTTACTGAAGAAAAAATAACCAACATTTTTCATCAGGAGGTGGAGAAGTTTTCTACCCACTATTCAGGTGTCTGAGTCGACATGACATTTTAGCTCATGGACTCAAATGCTGATGACAAAGAAAACTATGGTAGAGTATCTGGTAACCTCTGCCCTCTGAATTTTCACAAGTCAATTGCTAATTGATTGCTTGGATCCAGCTCACACTGGAAGAGAAGTAGATTTCTATTAGAGTCCATTGACAATTCTGATGCGTGCGTCATATATTGTAGTTTGGGGTTTTTTTTGTTTGTTTGTTTTTGTTTTTCACAAAACTGAAATCAGTTTCGGTTAACATCTAAGGAAGAAATAAAGGTGTCATGATTTGGCTCCATCCTGTGGCCTTTAAAAGCAAAATACAAAATAGCCATCCAGCCAAGGACACAATAAAGAACTGACTATGCTTTTGGAAAACACCGAGAGTGATACTCCACCACCCGGACAAGGCAATCAAGTTTGGCACCAGGAAGAAGCGATGCAAATAAGAACAAAACCAAATCTCTAAATCAGGTTGTCCAAGCATAGCCACTCTCCATTAACCTCCCTCAGGCCTTGTGAAACTGGCATCATTTTAGATGTGTCAGCGACATTAATGAAGGGCTTGTGATGTGTCCTCACTTGAGATCTGCTTTTAATGCATGGCCAAAACTTCACTCTTAACAATGTAACAAGACTGCTTAAACAAGCTGGCAACTGTTGGGATCAGTAAACATTTATTGAAGGTTCACTGTTATCTCTTAGACTATACACAAGCAACTCTTAGTAAGAACTCATTTCAGTCCTCCTGGAGCGTCATTGCACAGCCACTTCTCTGTCCACATCGCCAGGAACATCCAGGTTAGTTCCAGTCCAACAAATCACCCACCATGTCCCCAGGGGCACATCTGGCTGTTAGAATGTTTGCACTGCCGGCTGAGTTCCATTGTCCAGGAGAAGGCTGTTATACCAGGAATATTCAGGTTAGGACAGACTTCCCAACACCTAATACATCAGGAAAATTTAGGGACATCTAGGTGGCTAAAAACCAGCATAAGAACACAATCAACAAAATCTGTGGCTGTATGACACTTTCAGAGCACAGCTATCCTATGATAGCAAGCCCTGAATATCCTAACACAACTGAAGCACGGGAAAGTGACCTTAAATCCAATCTCATAGCAATGATAGAGGCCTTTAAGAAGGAAACAAATAAATCCCTCATAGAAATTCAGGAAAATACAATTAAACAAGTGAAGGAAATAAATAAAACTCCTCAGGACTTGAAAACAGAAATAGAAATAATAAAACACAAACTGAGGGAATCTTGGAGATGGAAAACCTGGAACAGAAACAACACATGCAAACAGAATATAAGAGATGCAAGAGGGAATCTCAGGGAATAGAAGATACGTAGAAGAAATTGAGCCATCAGTCAAAACAAAAAGTTAAAGCTAAAATATTCCTGACACAAAATATCCTGGAAATCCAGGAAACTATGAAAAGACCTAACCTAAGAATAATAGGAATAGAAGAAGGTGAAGAGTCCCAGCTCCTAGGACCAGAAAATATTTTCAACAAAACCACAGAAGAAAAGTTTCTCCAACCTAAAGAAAGAGATGCCTATAAACATAAAAGAAACTTAAAAACAGCAATTAAATTGGACCAGAAAGGAAAAATCCTCTGGCCATATAATAATCAAAACAATAAATCTGAAGAACAAAGAAAGAACATTAAAAGCTGGAAGGGAAAAAGGTCAGGTAACATTCAAAGGCAGACCTATCAGAATTACTCCTGACTTCTCAACAGAGACTCTATAAGCTAGACGGACCTGGATAGATGCCTTGTAACCTCTGAGAAACTACAGGAGCCAACCTAGACTACGATACCCAGCAAAACTCTCAATTGCCATAGCTGGAGAAAACAAGATGTTCCCAGACAAAGTCAAATTTAAGAAATAACTAACCACAAATCCAGCCCAACGAAAATACTAGAAGAAAAACCCCAACCCAAGGAGGTTAACTGCACCCAGGAAAACATAGGACATAAATAATTCCACACCAGGGAAAATAAAATAAGGGAATCTCATGTGTGTGCATCACCAACGAAATGACAGGAATTAACAGTCATTGATAATTAGTATCTTGTAATATCAGTGGACTCAATGCCCCAATAAAAAGACACAGAATGGATGGAAACCAAGATCCAACATTTTGCTACATAGAAGAAACACAATACCTCACAGTAAAGGGCTTAACATTTTTCCAAGCAAATGGACCCAAGAAGCAAGCTGTAGTATTCATTCTTATATCTAATAAAATGTATTTGCAACCCAAATTATTCAAAAGAGATGGGGAAGGATACTTCATAGTCATGAAAGAAAAAAAAATCTGTCAAGATGACATCTCAATTCTGAACATCTATGCCCCAAATACAAGGGCAACCCCATTCATAAAAGAAGCATTAGAAAACCTAAATCCCACATTGAACCACACATGTTAACCTAAAATTAACCCTGCCTACAGTATGCACATGGATAAAGATGGAGCAGAGATTGAGGTATTGACTAATCAATGTCTGCCTCACTTGAGAGCCATCCCATGTGAGAGAGCCAAACCACTGACACTATTCATGATACTCTTCTATGCTTGCAGACAGGAACCTAGCATAACTGTATCCCAAGAGGCACCTTTCAACAGCAGATGGACGCAGGTTCCGAGATCCACAGCCAAAGAAGAAATGGAGCTCAGGGAGTCTTGTACAAGCCTGGGGCGTATACTTGAGGGAGTGGGAGGAGTCAGGGAAATCACAAGCACAACTAGAGTCAACTAACCTGGGCCTGTGGTGGCTCACAGAGGCTGAACCTCCAACCAAAAGTAATGAAGGCACTGAACCTAGACCCCTCTGCACACGTGTAGCAGATGTGCAGCTTGGTCTTCATGTGGGTCCCCTCACAACGGAGCAGGAGCCGTCTCTGACTCTGCTGCCTGCCATTGGATCCCCTTCCCCCAACTGGACTTCCTGGCTGGGCCTCAATGGGAGACGATGTGCCTAGTCCTGATGAGACGAGGTGTCCCAGAGTGGGGTGACAGAGGAGAAGAGGAGGGGGTAATGGGGAAAAAGGTTTGTTAGGTGTGGGACTGAGAGGAGAGGAGGGGGAAGAGCATTTGGAATGTAAAGTGAATAAGTAAATGATTGAGAAAAAAAGAAATAGTTTTATCCTCATCGTTTAACAGAGAAAGGTAGAGACTGGCTGCAGAACTGTATAGCCACCAATACCCAAGCCTAAAAGGTAAGGAACACTAGTTCACTCTCCCAGATCTACTGTCTGTTACATCTAGATTGTTAACATTCAGTTTCTGTTGGAAAATTTCCATTCCATTTAGCATCTGTTCTAATCAGAAAACCTTGCTTAACTACTTGGAAAGTGGCAACCACTTTAACATCGTGAAATATATCATATTTTCCCTTTAAATGTTTTGTAATAAATGAGAAGCTCTATAGCAGTTAGTTCAGTGTTACCCATGCAGGATGAATATGCTGAGCAATTACCTTGTTTCCATGACAACAGAATATCTGCTCATCCTTTCCTATGATACTGGGATGCTACCAGATTGGCTCTGCTCAGTAAAAGCAACTTAGTGAACCGGGAGAGGTGGTATAGTTGTGTAGTTCTAAATTAGAGGCCCGGTGAACAAACGAACTACTGATACTTATTGATTAATTTATTCAGGAAATATCAAAATAAGTCATATGGCAAGAAATGCACTATCACAAGTAAGAAGTGTGAAGCAAAAACTGTAGGGAAAAGGGTATAAAAATGATAATTAGGTTTGGTAGTACCATTGCTTCTTCATGATCTCTTAGGAGGAGACGTTGAAGAAATTCAGGACTTTGAGTATGTGATGTAAAACAACGTCCTAGACACCTTCCACAGTGGACACCTACTTAAACCTTAAACTTTCCAGAAACCACACATTTTTATTTGAACTTAACTCTAGAGAAAATGAAATGCAGACCAGCAAGTGTACCATTGACATTGATAAGCTCTGTAAGAAACTATTCTGCCATTCTGGTTGCTCTGAGAAACTGCAATAGAAAAAAAAAATGTATCAGGGACCCACAGTAAATACAGAATCTGGAAAAGGATTCGGAGAGGGGCTCCCAGGTCAGCTGCAGGGACCTGTCAAGCTGAGCTTTGATGTTGGAAGAGAAAGACGATTCTTTCCTCTGGGAAAGTGAACATTTTAACAGCATTGGGCTTCCTGTTAGCACAGTTGATTACAGGTTCTCATGGGAGTTGGTCTCCACTCAGTTGGAGAAATGAGATGTGATTTAGAGAATTTTCTTGGTAGGAATCATAAGAGAGGAGCTAAAAAGATAAGTTGAAAAAGAATGTATAGAAGTTTGAGGGAGGATAGGAGGAGCAGAAACTGTCACCCAAAATACCACATTTTGATTGATTTGTCATGCAATTACATCTAATTGCAGGCAATGTTTTGAAACTTGGACCACAGGCTTGAAGATAAATTTGATACTTGGGAGAAATGCCATGGCTGTATAATGAAGGTCTTTAGTCTATTTCTTTCTCTAATAAAATTATCTCTAAAGAATAACTAAATCAAGTGATATATATATATATATATATATATATATATATATATATATATAGTTTCTCATTGGAATGTGGAACAAAATAATCACAGGAAATATTAAAGGGATTGCCTTCCAAAATGGACAATGGAAATATGCAAAACAATATTGTATTGTATAAACTACTCTGCTATTTAAGTGTTTACATTGAAAAAAAATTGATAAATATTAAACATAAAAGGAAAAGTTCTCTGGAAAGATAAAAGCTAGATGAACTTGAGGCATGATCTTCTAAGTACAAAAGAATAAAAATATAATTGATAGTAAAACTGTAAAAATCTGCTGTGAAGCTCCACAGATTAGGAAGAGCTATTTGACTAAAGAGAATTAAGTCCTTTTATTTCATAATTGATATTTATATAGCTAATCAAAATTCATCAACATTTTCCGAACTGAACCTACATAGTTATATTCAAGGAAAATCTTTCAACTGATGTTTATCTTACTAATAAATCTCAAATCTCATATTTGTCAGTTGAAATTCTTATTGCTTAATTTAGCACATGGTATAAGAAACCAATGTATTTGATAATGTAATAATTTAAATCAAATGATTTAATATAAGAATCTGTACCTTGGCTTATTACTTTAAAATCACACCCAAATATAGCCACAGAAACTAATATAATAATGTTTGTCTGTGGAAATTAGTTCATTCATTTAAAAATTACTACTTTGTAGCTCAAGACATAACATCATAAAAAGAAGATATCAAATAGATATTGATTTAGATAGTTAAGGAGGAATACAATTAATTGGCTTAGCCCACTTTTGAGATTGCCACACAATTTAGTCTTTCAGGTAAGGTATCTTTATGTCTCTAATGGCATTTGCTCCAGCTTAGACTAACTAAGCTTAATTTTTCTTAACTGCCCGCAAGCATGGGATTCATTCTTGTTTTCCATTTTTGCACTTGGCAACATTACATGGCTTTGTCAATCAACCGCTGCCCTTCCTTTTAGATTATAGTGGAGAAAACACTACACAGTTGATTACTTCATCTTTGTGCTAAACCTTTCCCAATACTAGAAGACTTGTGAGTTGTCTCTCCCATAATCTAATGGTTAAGGTAATGGGTGGGGGAAATTCAGCACTATGCTAATGAGCACAAGGATGGCTAATAGCTGAAATGAGAAATAAGATACAGACTACAGACATGCAGAGAATGAATGTACAGCACATTATTAAAGACATAGAAAACAGCATTGAAGGGCTGGGGATGTGGCACAGTGATGGGGCTTCCCTCGAACATGCCAGGCCTTGAGTGTGTGTCTGCATGCACGTGTGTGCGCGTGGGTACGCGCACGTGCACACCCATACACACCCCAGAATCAAAAAGGGATGAATAGAAACCGTGTAAGTAGAGAGATACAGGAGAACTCACATTCACTAAGCAACTGCCTTTGATCAGGCCCAATGTTAGAGGAGTTCATACATAATATTTCATTTATTTCTTACATCAAAATCTTTTCTCATAATTTTACAGGGTATGAGGCCCAGCAGGATTTCAGAATTGCACAGGATCGTATTGCTTGCAGGTCTCTGAGCAGACATTCTAATTCAAGCTGATACTATTTCCATACCAGGCGAGAGGCTGGCGGAGTGCAGGCGGAGGCTCTGAGGTAACATTATGCACAGGTGTACTTGACAGACAATGATTACAGCAATAATCTAGAACAGACCATCTAAGGGAGAAGGAAGCACTTATACACAGTCGTTTTAAAGACACCCAAACTCTGTGTTATGGCTAACATGGCCTTATGAAATCAGGCCTGGCTTGCCCAAACTTACCTATGTCAAACTTACCTAGGTCAATATTTTGTGTGTGTGTGTGCTTTCCTCCATATGTCTGCACACTGCTCATCTTTCAGGCACTCTGAGAAAGCTAGCTTTTTGTCTTCCGGGCACTCCGGGAAAACCAGCTTTTCATTGTCACCAAGGGAGAACACTGATGATTTTACTGCATGCCTGACACTTACATTCCACTAGTTCTCATCTGAACTCTTACCTCCTCAAAGGTCCCTCCTTTAATGACTAAAATAGAGCTCTCTGGGTTCACTCCCTCAAAACTAAGTCTCCTTCAGTGGTGTATGCCACTCCTCCCAAACCATTCATCACAGTCCTCGAGTTTAATCATTTGCTTACCTTCCTGTTATTATGGGCATCCTGACTAGCTGGGCTGCACTGATGTCAATACCCATATTAGCTTAATTTGCCATAGTTTAGCTGGAGCCCAGGACATGGCCCCCACAGAAAAGCTACAGAAGAGAAAATTATTGAATTAATTAAAAAATTAATAAGTGCAAGAGTTCTTTTTTTCTCTCTCAATATTGAGTTTAGCTGACTGGAGTCCACGCTATTGTTTAGTATCTGCATGTAAATAGTGCATTTGTGACAGACACTTTTAGAAATGGCAGGTGTTCCCACCCAGAGCTTGAGAACATATGGCTATTGCTACAACACAACAAGAAATTATGACACTGTGTGAAAAATCGAGGTATTTCCGCGTGAGGCGTGGCAGAGATCTTCATTACCAAAGTTGCTGGTAAATTCCCATGGTTTGGAAGAGACACTTGCCTCAAGACTTGGAGACGAGGCACAGTGGAGCATCTCATTGTGATTATAGCGGTTTACTTGGACTGTGTACTTGCTATGAGATGTTCCGTTCTGTTTTCTGAAAGGGAAGTGAGTGAAATAGCTTCGTAATTGAAAAACAGTAATAAAGCCAGCGTGATCCTTTAAGCTCATTTATTGAGAAAATGAGCAACCTCAAGGCCTATTTCCTCAGTTGTAACTAACAATAGAGGCGAGGGCGAAAAACCAATAGACTTTGTGGATGGTTGATGATGGTAACCAACTGGATTACTACTCCTTATAGCTAGCTGCTAATAGGGCACTCACCATAATGCGGTATGGTTATATTCAGTGGACAATTACTTTATCAGGTACAGTTGTGGGTGCTAAGCATGCTAGCTCATTTAATAATTACTAAATTACTCTCTATTTACAAAAGAGAGAATTAAAACTAAGGAAAGTGAAATGAGTGGTATATAATTTTGGTTGTCAACTTGACATATGTTCCCGGGGAAAGGGACCCTCAGACAAGGAATCATTTTCATCAGACTGGCCCTATGGACATGTCCAAGAAAAACATTTTTGTGACTGAAAACTGATGAAATATGGACAAAGCTACTGTGGGCAGTGCCATCACTGGAAAGATGGGTGTATGCAGCATAAGGAAAGTAGCTGAGTCAGCAGGTTAGCATAGTTCCTCCCAGGTCTCCACTGTACTTCCTGTCTCTAGGCTCCTTTATTCCTTGAGCTCCTAGCTTCTTTTCCCTCTGTGACAGACTAGAACCTGTCAGCTAAAATGATCTCCCTCCTCGAAAGTTGCTTTTGGTCATGGTGCTTATTATAGCAGCAGAAAGCAAGTTAAAGTTTATTGACCAGTAACATCCACTCCTTAATCCAAACCATTGCCTCACCCGCGTTTTAAATGACATTAAGAGTACACTACATAATGAGAAATGGGAGTCACTAGAAATACGCAAGTGTATAAAGACCTTTGAGATCTCCGAATTGATTGTAACAAGTTGTAAAAACAGATAACTGTAACAAAGTGGCTAATTAAGAGCAAAGTGTTAGGTCTGAACTAGACACAAACAGAAGAAATACAATAGGGAATCTTCCTGAATATGTGATGCCTGGGTTGAATTTCGGAAATTAAGGAGCACTTAGTTGTCACTAAGCACCTTACCAACTAGGAGGTGATGGATGGAGAAGAGCCCTAACAAAGTCACACAATAAGGAACATTATAACAAACGGGAAAGGATGGTACCAGGAAAAAAGAGAGCTACTAAAAGCATTATGGCTTCTTTGAGGCTGAATAAAACTCCATTGTGTGTATGTGAATAATCCTGGATATTGTGAATAATGTAAGAATAAACAGGGATTTGCAAGAACCTCTCTGCAATCTTGACTTGGGATCCTCTGCAGATATACCTGGGATATAGTGGAACCACATAGCAGCTCAAATTCTAGTAGTTTGAGGAAGCAACACGCAGCCTTCTACAAAGGCTAACTAGTTTAACGTTCTATCGGCAATATGTAAGAGGCCCTCTTCGCTACATTCTCACTAAATTCACCACCATCTGTTTCCATGATGATAGCGACTCTGCCTTGAATAAATGTGATCTCAGTGTAGTCCAGGCTTGAACTTAACCTTCGGCTAAGGATGCTGTTTTATCTGATATGTTTATTCAATACTTGAAATGCCTTTATCTCTCCCTTTACGTTAGAAGAACACTTTGCTGTCTATAGATGTCTTAACTCACAGGTATTTGCTTTCAGGGCTCGTAGCATATCACTTCTTGCTTTCTGGCCTTTGGGATTTCTTATAAGAAGTCTCAGGATATTCTAATGAAGCTGCCTTCACAGTTGGTATTGTTCTCCAGCAGATTTGAATATTGCTGCTTCTTCGTTCTGTAGCCAGAACAATGTGCATTGGAGGAGTTCTTCCCCGGGACTTACTTATGTGTTTTCAAATACCACTTGTCCTTAGAATTCCTCATTTAAAACTTTGATTGCAAAAAGTCCTGCATTCGATTCATTGAATGGTGTTTAGTTTGTCTTTCGTTTAGTTTCTATTTCAGTCTCTTCTGTCTCACAGATTTTTAGGCTTGGTCTCCTGATTATATCTCCCAAATTCCTGAAAGGTATGGTCATGTTTATTTTTATTTATTGATGTCTAAATGTAATATTTCATCAACATTGAATTTCTTCCCCGATATACTTTATTCCATTTGATCTTGTCTGTAATTGTATGATGCACTTTGGCGTGAGTTGTTCTTGACTTTGGCATTTCTCACACGTAGGGGGGTCTTCTTTCCAAATTCCAATTTCCTTGTTGAATTTCTGTCCACATTCCTTTTCTTTTTAAAAATATCTGTTTCAACCTTTTGCATCCAGTTCTGGGATTGGTTTTACTCATGCAAGTCCCTTCCCTGCTCCCATCATGCTTTAAAGTCTCTGACCACATTTACCTCCCATTTCCTCGTGTTTCCATGTTTCTCATATTTTTGTGCTGTGGGTTTGCCCACTTGTTGATAAAGATATCTCTTTTGATTCCTCTTGGTAAAGGGGAAGGTACTTTTAGTTAGAGGTATGTTTGCTATGGCAGTAATAATATCAAAGCAAACAAGATCTGGAAATATAATCAACGTTGGTGAAAGCCAATTGCTTCACTGCCAAGGACCATAAGATAGAGACTTACATGACATGGAGAATGTACACTGAAGGCTGTGGTTAGCTCATGGCAGGTGAGTGTCTCCTATGTGGCATGATGTCTTCTCCTTAAGGACAGTTTTCTTGCCGGGCGTGGTGGCGCATGCCTTTAATCCCAGCACTCGGGAGGCAGAGGCAGGCAGATTTCTGAGTTTGAGGCCAGCCTGGTCTACAAAGTGAGTTCCAGTACAGCCAGAGAAACCCTGTCTCGAAAAAATAAATAAATAAATAAAAAATAAATAAAAAATAAAAAATAAATAAAAATTATCCTTAAAAAAAAAAAAAAAGAACAGTTTTCTTTTTATAGAAGAAGCCATACTAGACACCATGTGCTTTGGAGGCAGCGAATGAAGGAGATCCCTTCACCCTTCAGAAACATACCAATATGTATACTCTGGTGTGGCTAATGTTCTAGGTAAGGGATTCTTACTGGTTGTGTTGGGAGGTGGAGAAAGCAGCCAGCTTTGGGATGTAAAATGAGAGGCCAGACTACCTGCTTTCAAATCTCTCTATGTATTAAGTGCTGCTGGGGAGATGGGGCTGTAGACAGCAGCAATTAACCGAGGCTTTGGAGGTTTCAGTTCCAGTAGCAGGGAAACTCAGAGTAGATAAATGACTCCAGAGCTTTGGCTGCCTTCTGAAGCCATCAAATTCTGATACAGTTTATCCTACAGTGATAAGTTCAGCTCCTATAAACCAAGATTGTAGTTTGCCACTATTCCCTTTACTGTCCAAGTCGAGTATTCTGTTTCCCTAATTTCTTAGTATGATAGTGTCTCCCGATACCCACATAACTGTTCTGTGGCTGTCTCCCATCCAGAGGCTGTGTAGACTGTCCCTAGACTTGCGGACTTATGATTATTCCTGGTTTTCAGCCCACTGTGTTATCTCTCTCTTAAACACTAGCCCTCTTCCAGCGATGACGCCTTGACACACTTCGATGAGACATGGCAAGGAACAAAATAAACCTCCTTTCTGACACTAACCATTCCCAGAAGAGACATTAATATACTACAAACATGGCTAATGGGATACAAGGATGTGAAAGCTAAGTGTTTGTTCTATAAGTAAGACTGCCAGTGTCCTTTCCCCAGAGTCTCTTGACCTACCTTATTAAAGATGCTTTGCTTGTGTTCCCTGCTACAAGCAGTGAGCTTGGTTGGAGTTGAACCCTGCCGATCCTTTTCATTACATGCCCACCTCAACCTGCCCCAATTCTCTCCAAATTTCAGCTGCTTGATCACCACATTCAGGAGTTACAAGGCTTTTTCCAATGTTTCCCTTTGGAGTATAAGATATCTTTAGTCACTCTGACACCTGTGTCACAGAGTCAACTTCTTATTTGACACTTTGGCCTAGAAGTCTTGTTTAAATGCTGGAGAGAGTTGAGAGAATAAAAATTACCATAGATTATGAGAGGGAGCCAGAAAAAAAAAAAAAAAAAAAGAAGAAAAGATACATGGGAATATAATCAGTTCTCTTCAAGAACTTTAATAATCCCAGCCAATGTCAAGAAATATTGCTGTGTAATTACCTGAAAGAGATTTAAGTGGTGTGAGTCTGTTGCCTGTCATTAAAAAAGTGTATAAAAACAAGTAAGTAGAGAACCATAAGAGTATAGGATTTCCCAGAGTCGCATATTCAAGAGGAATGACTGAGATAGAAGCGGCTACTGAACCAAGGATCTGAGACCCACCTAACCAGCTATCCCAGTACAACACTAGTGGATCTCTCTATCCGTGTGTGATATACAAGGAATGAATGATTAGGCAACAGATTAAGCAAAATGCTTGTGTGGCACTGTTGCTCGGAAGATAAGCTCCAGAATGGCAGAGGCTGTGACATTGTTTAATTTGGGAACATAAAGGGGAAGAAATATTAACTAGAAGAGTTTAGACTCTAAACATTTGACAATGAAGCAGACTCCAAAATAGATTCCGATTCCAATATGAACAGATTGCTCATATAAAAAAGAAATGCAAATAGCTCAGAAACAGGAAAAGACATTCAAACTTGCTAAAAATAAGAAGAATACAAATGAAATTTTTACTGAGATTCCATGTAGTAGATCAACAGGGACACTCGTATTTAATGATTCATAAGAGCCTAAGTGGGTATGACATATGTGGATAATTATTTGGCAATGTTTATCTAAGTTTAAGGTAGTTTTCAATATTTCAGTCTTTATGATTCCAAATCAGTGAAACTACTTGTAGAAGTATCTTGTAAGCAACTAGTACTTATGAAGAATAACACATAAAATTGTGCATGAAGAGATTGCATGTAATAGCCAAAGTTCCAGTAGCTTGCAAACGATTAAACAAGAGATGATTAAAAGTATATACAGTCACTGGATGTGGTGGCACACGCCTTTAATCCCAGCACTCGGGAGGCAGAGGCAGGTGGATTTCTGAGTTCGAGGCCAGCCTGGTCTACAAAGTGAGTTCCAGGACAGCCAGGGCTACACAGAGAAACCCTGTCTCGAAAAAAAACCAAAAAAAAAAAAAAAAAGTATATACAGTCAACTTAGTCCCCAAAGGACATGCATGGTATATACACACTAATAAGTGGATATTAGGCCAAAAAAAAAAAAAAAAAAAAAGTACAGAATACCCAAGATACAGTCCACAGAACTCAAAAAACTCAACAAGCTTAAGTGCCGAAGTGAGGACACCTCAGTCCCTCTTGGGAGAAAGAAGAAAACAATCACAAATGGGAAGGGAAAGAGGGACCTGGGAGAAAAAGCGAACCAGGTCAGGGGGACTGGAGGTGGGGATCTGATCTGATATTGGGTGAGGACAAAGGACTGAAGCCCTGAGGGTCAGCAGAAAAAAATGTAAACAAACAACCTAAAGAAATTGGAGGTTGAGGGGACTCCCCCAAAATGCACCAGAGACCTGGGGGATGGGGGGTGAGAGACTCCCAAGACTCAGAGGGAGGAACCTTAGATGAAAAACCCAATAGTAAGGAGAAGGAACTTATAGGGCCTACCTTCAGCAAGAAGACAGGACATCAAGTGAGGGATGGGGTTGCCATCTCACAGTCACATCTCTGACCCATAATTGTTCCTGTCTGAATAAATTACAGGGATGGAAATAGAGAGGAGCCTGAGGAAAAGAAGATCCAGATACAGGCCCAAAGTGGGATCCAGTTCAAGGGGAGGCCCCAAGACCTGACACTATTACTGAGGCTATGGAGTGCTCACAAAAAAGGACCTAGCATAACTGTCCTCTGAAAGACCCAGCAAGCAGCTGAAAGAGTCAGATGCAGATACTTGCACCCAACCAATGGACAGAAGCAGCTGACCCCTGTGGTTGAATTAGGGAAGGCTGAAAGAAGCTGAGGAGAAGGGTAACCCTGTAGGAGGACCAGCAGTCTCAATTAATCTGGGCCCCTGAGATCTCTCAGACACCGGACCACCAAATAGACAGCATATACCAGCTGATATGAGTCCCCCAACACACATACAGTAGAGGACTTCTGGGTCTGTGTTTATTCAGAGATGATGCACCTAACCCTCAAGAGATTGGAGGTCCAAGAAAGTTCAGAATTTAGGTGGAGTGGGGGGGGGGAATGGGGGCATCCAAATGGAAATGGGGTAGGGTGGGGAGGAGGTTGGGATGTGGAGCAATTGGAGAGTGGATGGGAGGCGGGGAATGGAATATGGAGTGTAAAAAATAAATTTAAAACAAAATATTTTTTTTAAAAAGCTACCATCTTTTATATATATATATATATATATATATATATATATATATATATATATATATATATAGCCATTGGAAAGGGGAGAAAGAGAGAAAGGAGGGAAAAAGAGAGGGAGGAAGAGAGAAAAATGTTCAAATTATAGTATAACATGAAAAGTAAAGGTTGTATCTATAATATCCTACCATATATATGTACATGTGATGATTTGAGACATTTCTTCAATAGGGCTACATATTTGAACTCTTGGTCCCCAGTTGGCCATCCTATTTGGAACTATGGTAGAATCTTTAAGAGATAGCGTGTTGATGGAGGAAATATTCCACTGGGTGATGGATTTCATTCTTGAGCATCCTGGCCTATTTGCAGTTTTCTCTCTCTACTTTATAGTTAAGAGTTGAAGATATCATCCATTGGCTCTCTGCTCCTGTTCCCATGCCCTGCCCACCATTGTGGACTCTCCCTCTGGAACCACAAGTGAACATAAACTCTCTCTTCCCTAAGTTACTTTTAGTCTGGTATTTATCACAGCAACAAAAAGTAACTACTAATTATAGTATCCAAACACATACAATTATGCGTTGTGTTTACAGGCATATTCACAAAGGTATATGTCTATATTTCATAACACATGAATGTGTAAGAAATTTAAGACAGATTATATTCTGAAAGGGAATCTACTTATTGAAAAGAATGATCCAAAAGACTTTAGAACGACAGGTCCTTGTTGCACTTTGAGTTTTGATGGCATGTATCTATTGGTTTGGTAATAAATTTTAATTTTTTAAATTAAAATACAAAATTTTAATTTAAAAATAAAATAAAATACAAAATTTAAATTTAATTTAATTTTAAAATTTTTAATTTTTTAAATTAAATTAAACTACTCTGGCCTTCTTAGTTTGACTAAAGGTTATACTTATCACTTGTGGAAAATAAATTGTAAAAAAATAAAGTTAATTTGTAAACAGGTTTAATGATCCCCTCAAACTTGGAGACTACAGATTTAGAGAGATGTTATCCAGGATGATTATATGGTCTTTTTGTCTTTCAGAAACTTTAGGGAATCTTGCGAATTAACAATGAAGAAGGTAGAATTTTTCTGCACTTAAAACAAGATGCAAATTTCGAAGGGTAGAAACAGCAAAGTGATTAAGGGATAATGAGTTGAGATTGGAATTATGGTGAAAGCCAAGAAGGCTTAATAGGCCAGAAGCTCAGACATTTGGGGTCTGGGTTAGACAAAGATGACATCTCAAAGACATAACTCTGATCATAGAATGGCCAGTTGAAGATCTGATAAATATCTTTTGATGCCAGGAGATAAAGAGATGTGTTTATAGGTCAGAGGATACTTTGTTAAAACACATGGAAACACCCAGAACTTGGAACACAGGGCCCCCATTGGAGGAGCTAGAGAAAGTATCCAAGGAGCTGAAGGGGTCTGCAACCCTATAGGAGAAACAGCAATATGAACTAACCAGTACCCCCTGAGCTTGTGTCTCTAGCTGCATATGTAGCAGAAGGTGGCCTAGCCGGCCATCATTGGGAGGAGAGGCCCTTGGTCTTGCAAAGATTATATGCCCCAGTACTGGGGAACACCAGGGCCAGGAAGCCAGAGTGGGTGGGTTGGGGAGCAGGGCTGGGGGAGTGTATAGGGGACTTTCAGGATAGCATTTGAAGTGTAAATGAAGAAAATATCTAATAAAAAATTGTTTAAAAAATATAAAGAACAGAAGGTGACATAAACTAAGACCCCAAATTTTCTTTGATGGTGCAGGTAAGACTGACCTTAGGGGTGGCCTGTGGTAGAGGAAAGCTGTACAGTTAAATGGCATGAACTCTATTGTCTCTGTCAGATCTGACTCCAGCCAACCTCACTCCGCTGTTCGGCAGTGTGCCCCTCTGCTTCAGCTATAGGCTACACTGCTATGCCTCAGACCCCCTGGAATATACTTCCAAATAGCTGTTCCTAATTCCAGGAGACTGTTTCTGGAGAGCTGCAAGTTTCCTTCAAGTCTTTGCTGGAGTGTCACCCTCAGTGACATCTACCTTCAAAATGAGTGTTAACATGGCAACTTTCATCTACCCATCTTCCTTGCTTTTTCCCTCTCCTGGAACTTATCATATTAATAATCTTTCTTATTTCTTCCCATCCATAAGAATAGTTCATTGATGGTAAGATGTGCATCTTTTTTTTTCCTTTCTTTCTTCTTCTTACTTTTGCTATTATAATATAATTACATCATTTCCTCCTTCCCTTTTCTTGCTCAAATCCTCCTTGCTCTCTTCAAATTCATCCTTTTCAGTCTGTGTAATGTTATTTGTATGTATGTTTATCAGGCCTGATCATTTGGTATTGGATTATCAATTGGTGTCCTCTTTCCTGGAGAAGACTGACTACTTCTCCCTCTCTGAACATTTCTTAATTGCCTATAGCTCTTTGTGTAATGTTGAGTCTTTCGGGGCTTTCTGCCATCTACTTTGGTGTGTCTATTTCTGTCTTCATTCAGTTCATGTTCAGGCAGTCACTGGTGAGACTTCATGGGTATAACTTCTGAGACTACCAGGAGACACAGTTTTACAACAAACTGCCTGGTCCTCTTATTTCTTACCAACTCCGTTTCCAAAATGATCATCAAGCTTTAGCTGTGGGAATTGTTTTATAGATGTGGACTGAGCTCCACAACTCTGCCTTTTGTTTGGTTGTGGTTTTCCTGACTGGTCTCCATCTGGGGCAAAGAAAACTTTCTTTGATGAGGGGTGAGGAAGTCCTTTATCATGAGTATAAGGACAAATATTTAGAAGTGAGTTGAGAATTATGCTAGTTTAGTAAAGCAGTGATTGTTGGTTCTCCTCCAAGATCCATGATTCACTGCTCAAGATAGCTATCTAGGATTCTAACATCAGGAAATATTTTCCTCTTGATGAACAGGCATTAATTAAGTCCAATTAGGGACCTGTTGGTTGCCACCAAGGTGTGTGCGCCACTCCTTCATCCTTAGGGTTATCCTGCCATGCTCATCATTGTGGGTCATAACCAGCATAGCTGGGGAGGGCTGCTGCTTTCTTTTCTTTAGAAGCTCGCACGATGCCTTCTTGTACCATGAAAACCTGTCCTCAGGGAGGAGGTCATCTTGCAAGTTATTTTTTTTCTTCCTCTTTTAAATTGCTGCATCCTCAGTGCCTGGAAGAATGACTGCAAATGCTAGACAATTAATAAATAGACATGGGATAAGAATTGTCTTTTACATAGGGATAAAAAAGTATAAGTCTCAATTCAGACTTCTTTCCTATGATGAGTGAATAGGAGCATAAAGTACTCTTAATGATGCATATATGTCTTTCTGTACCCCACTCTGGCCCCAGGGATCATTGACCAATATCTGGGGGTGGAGTTGGAAGCCCTGTGAGTACAAAAGGTAATGATGGTACTGGGACCAGTTCCGGGAAGATAGATCTCTCTACTTGGGGTAATTCAAGGATTATATAGTTTTGGAGATGGGGTCAGAATATCTAGTATGGGCAACAGTCATTGGCTCAAGGCTTAAGGTACAGAAATTCCACATTAGCAGAGAGAGGCATTTTAGGAAACTCCTATGTGCTAGATGAGTGGGTTCTTATCAGGAGAAAGGAAGTAGGAACTGTAACCTTAACCATGGCTATGTGAAATTCTGCAGGAAGAGGTGTGTGGGCATTTTGAGTTCCCCAGAAAAGGTCAGATAAAACTAAGCCCTGATGGTAAAAGGAAGTCCACCGTATTGCCCTGAGCCCAGAGGGCTATCTGGACAACGGTAGATGTTGACTTTAATTAGCAGGGCAACACTTTCTTGTGTTTTTGTGGCTATGGGGTTCTTGTCAAGTGCTGGGCACTGCATCTGTGAAGCAGATGGAAAAAAAACACCTGTCAGAAATAGCCTCTGCTCTGAGGGATTTCTTCTTCTGGAAGGAGAAACGAAGACAGTATAAAACTTACAAGAAATTCAAGTGGAAACAAATGGGACAAAGCACTTTCTGGATGCAGAATACAGTCTTGTTAGCTTCTAATGGAAAGTTCGAGAGCAAGTCTGTAGGCTGAGCATGACCCTTTGGGCTCCAAGAGTAGGTCAGGACCACTGGGCCAAATGAGACTAGTGGTAAGCTTGCTCCAGGACCAAATAAAGCCGTATGCTGGAAACCTGGTTCTGGGTCAGATCACCCAGCTCTTGATCTTGTGAGGGGTTCCCCAAAACTCACAATGTTGTTTCACGCATGCACGCATACACACACACAGTGATTCAGAAAAGTCACTGAGCTCAGGGCAGAGCCGGATTGTGAAACCAGACAGTGTGAGTCCTCAGCCTCTCGTCTGAGAACCTGAAGTCTCTCAGTTTCTTCCTTCTGTGTGAACAGGACACGTCAGGAGTCTATCACAGAGTTTGTGAGGAAGGAGTTAGTGCCACACGAGTTTCAAAGTGTCTGAAGAGTCCAGCTGTAAGGGCTTTGAGCACTTTGCTTTCGGCGCAGGAATTTTCTTTAAAGGCACTGGAGAAAATGACACAATCTGTCTTGAGTTTCAAAATAAGAAGCAAGAGCACAATGAAAAGGAGAAGGAGTGAATGAGGGCTGCCTGCATTTTGCTGGAAAGAGTGAAAAAGACAGTGCGTAGATGGGAGGAAACTCAAGCAGAAGTACCTCAGGTCATGAGAGGCGAAGATCTGAGCCCTCCTTTCAGTGAGACCCAGTAAGTGGTAGATGAACACCGAGAATTATTGCCACCGATTTCATTTTTATATTCACCGATGTCAAATAATCTTTATTGTCAGCAACAAAGATAAGAAATATAAATTTAAACAGTTTCCTGAGCACATATGAAAATTAAATGTTCTCCCTTCTAGCCAGAGATTTCAGCATCTATGGGTAAACTCAATTTATCAATCTCATTAAAATTACTGCAGTAAAAATGCACATATATTTCCCCAAAACTGCTTAATGGGTTTTATAGGTTTTATGGAAAACTTCACCTGAGTCTAGTAAAATTTCTACCAAAATTTCCAGTTATTTGTCCCCTGGGACCTATATTTTTATAGTTATTTTAATTGCATCTTGGCCTATTATTGGAATATTTACTCACTGCCATCAGCTTATTTTTTTCCTATATTCTTCTAATCTCTGCTGCATGCAACAGGAAGCATCAGGGAGGATCCTGCAAGTGTAGCGATGAACACAGTCCTGGAAGGCAAGAAAAGACTTCTCATTGCTTCCTTACTAAGAACTGGAAGATGTCACCAACTCTCAGAAACCGTTTCTTTATCCAGAAGTAAAGAGGGTATATCAAGCACTTAGTAATGTTCTCTCATCATGTATCTAAGACTATACACAGAGAGTATACAATTTGAATCCTCAGAAAGCTACTGAGATGAATTAGCCACATCCACATCTCAAGGAATTTTAGGTTCAAATGTTACAAACATGGCAATTCTTATTTTAAAACTCAATACGATAACTCAAAAAAACAATAATGTCCCCAAATGACATTCACCTTATAACCATTTAAAAACATTGAGAATTGCCAATATTTGTTTCATCTCTCTCTCTCTCTCTCTCTCTCTCTCTCTCTCTCTCTCTCTCTCTCTCTCTCTCTCTCTC
>NC_034610.1:36015493-36040741 GCF_900095145.1 Mus pahari
GAAGAAGAAGAAGAAGAAGAAGAAGAAGAAGAAGAAGAAGAAGAAGAAGAAGAAGAAGAAGAAGAAGAAGAAGAAGAAGAAGAAGAAAAGAGAAGGTTATGGGAGCAACTAGATATGTTTGGGACACTTCGGCCTCTGTTAACCACTGTCTGCAGACCCAGGGAGAGGGCAGACCTCTGCAGAGCACACGGTATTTTTGATGAGAACACTGCAGGATTGCTGCCTCAGGGTAGCTTTGGCAGGCTGCCTTACATACATTCTTATTTGTCTTTATTGGAAAGGCACTGTTTCTAGCAAGAGCATGTCTGGAGCCCTGCTGCCAAACACAGAGGCAACTGTGGCGAAAGTGCTGCCTGCTCTCAGCTAACAGGGAAGTGCTCATTGTTCCCGACTGGGCCCAAAGCTGGGACCAAGCTGTCAGCAAAGCTGAGACAGACATCTCTGCAGCTGAGCTTCAGGGCTAGGCCCAGTGTCACACCCCTCCCCCAGGACTGCCCAACCACCTGCTCTGTTGTGTGTTCTTTAATCTACACAAAGACAACAGAGGTTTCCTTCAAGGACTCTCCGGAATATGAATGGCACCCTAGAAACCTAGAGCCAGCTCTCTTGATTCACTGCCTTGCAGATGTCTCTTTCCAGCCTTAGCCTCTTCCCATTAGTGCCTTGTGTGGCCACTATTAGGTGCTCAATAAATATTTGTTTAAATGGCTCTGTGGTGATTTAAGAGCTAATTAATTTATGGGCCTATAACTAACCCAATAGCTGGCACATGGCAGTTGTCAATAAATTCTTTATGAGTACACAGACTGGCAGAAAGTGTGAACTGCTCTTCAGGGTCAGGCTCACTCACTAGAGCCAAGGCAGCATTTCACAGCAGTGAAGATCCTATGGGCTCTCCAGATCTGGCTCCTACATGGCTTAGCAGAGACCATGGCTCACTCTGGACAGCCTTCAGTGTACATAGGGAATCTTCATTCTTTTACATTGGAGACTTCTCTTCCAGGAGCTTCGCCTTCTTCTAATCATCTATCCGTTGATGAGTTTCAGCAGAGGATTTTAGGTGGTTAGTTTTTTTATTATCCCAAGGATTTTTTAAAATTGTTTCACAGGAAATTAAAGAAAAGCAGCGATAATTATCAACACTCAAGGTCCAGCTGCAAAAGTAGATAGATGAGAGAAAGAAAGGTGATACATAGATAGATAGATAGATAGATAGATAGATAGATAGATAGATAGATAGATAGATAGATGATAGGTGGGTGGATGGTAGATAGATAAGTTACTTCTAGGAGTGTGTTCCTTTTCAGCCCAAACAGTTTCAGTGACCTTCTATCTGATACAAAGGGAGGGGGCAGACAAGAAGCAGGCTGCTCATTGACTATTTTGTGTTTTGAATTTAGATCTTACACAAAGATGAAGCTCTCAGTCAATTCTCACCTGTCAGATAAGTGGAGTTATTTTTGATCATTGGAACATTGCAAATAGACACATGCCATATAGAATTTTGAACTGTGAGTGTTTCTTCAAACATTGGAGCCTCCCGATCTATGGGCATATATCCCATGCCTTCTGTTTCAAACAGTTTGTTTTTAACCATCTTGCAACCCTACCTGTATTTCAAAAATGTTATATTGTGGCCTATGACTATGTTGTTATGGCTACCACTTGTCATAACAGCCCTGTTATGCCTGTCTTGCAGCCATGTCTTTGTTTCAGGAGGTCCTTATGACTGATTTGTTATGCTTATGTTCTGCTCCTTTAACTCCACCTATTTTGCCTGCCAAATTCCACATTTGGAAACCTTCTACCCCCGAGCTATAAAACACCTTGTCTTTATTATGCCCAATGCTGATTTCTTAAACTCTAGGTTTTGGGAGAGATAGTCCAAGTATACCAGTACAGAAGCATGCTTTAACTAATTTGGCTGTGATGAATTGGGTTGATGGTCTTTTTCCTTGTGTCTTTGGAATTAACATATCCTACATTGTCCATTTCTCCCTAAGTGACTAAAAAGTATGTTACTAAGGTGGGCAAGGAATTACACACTTGTCATCCCAGAACTTGGGAGGGTAAGACAGGATGCTGAAAACTCGAGGCCAGTGTGAGCCATATATATATATATATATCCATATGATATATATATTGGTTTTTCGAGACAGGGTTTCTCTGTCTAGCCCTGGCTGTCCTGGATCTCACTTTGTAGACTAGGCTGGCCTCGAACTCAGAAATCCGACTGCCTCTGCCTCCCAAGTGCTGGGATTAAAGGCATGAGCCACCACGCCCGGCTCTCATATGGATATTTGTAATCTGTGGACATTTTCATGAGTTTTTCCTCTTTGTTCAGCCAAGTCTGAAGGATTGATTTCCTTTCATGGAAAGTCCTTGACATAGTGACTTCCTTTCCAGAAGATTCTGTTTAATATGCTAATGCATTTTGTCAAGTTGCAATATCTTTTTCCAAAAACTTAAATAAGTATTTTATTGGAAACATTTTTCATGTTTAAAATTGAATCGCAACGTTCACTTCATTTCATATTCATTTGATTATGTGAGTGGCCATTTTTAACCAAGCATATAATAAGACAAAACGAATTATAGCTGGTCCATTTAATAGTATTTCCCCCATGTACATATCAGATATTTTTTACTGCTAATACTATTATTGTAGTATACATAATGCTTTGATAGCTAACATTAAAAATTCATGTTACCCATCCCCATTAGAAATAACTTACGTCATCAAATATTTCTGCAAGTCTCTAAGCAAAAGAATCAAACAAATCTTTCTAGCACCTGTCTTTTCCCACTGATTTCCTTAGGCACCTTTGCATAGCTCCATGTTTATTTCATTAGGAATCCTAAGGGATTTAAATCTGTCAATCACAATAGTCACTCTAAAATAAAAGTCTAGGGATTGATCTTGTTGGTTATAGAATAGGAAAGCTGAAAGACTGCCTACCTCTAGCCTAATGCTGACCCAGTTTTTATTTATTTATTTATTTATTTATTCAAAATATGGAACGCTTCACGAATTTGCGTGTCATCCTTGCGCAGGGGCCATGCTAATCTTCTCTGTATCGTTCCAATTTTAGTATATGTGCTGCCGAAGCGAGCACTATTTATATATTTATTTATTTATTTAGTGTGTATATGTGTGCCTGCTCATGCCTGAGTGCTGTGTGTGTGTGTGTGTGTGTGTGTGTGTGTGTGTGTGTGTGTGATATGTGTTTGGCCCACAGCATTTAGATGGAGGTTAAGGAGTCACTTCGTGGAGTCATTTCTCTTCTTCCACCTTTGCATGGGTCCTAGAGAATAAACCTGGGTTGCCAGGCTCACGCAGCAAGCAGCTTTGTGCATTGAGACATCTCCCCAGCCCTCAATGCTGACTTTTTATATTCCATGTTAAGGCTGATGTCTAGTTCCTCCTGTGTTGCCCCTTTAACTACAGCAGAAGAGTATGGCAGCCCATACATACCCTTGCTCCCAGTCCACCCTCAGCAGGAGCTTATATTTAACTGTCTTTATCAACAGCTGCTCTGGAGAGCTCTGGCCTATGAAGGCAACAGCTGCAGATCATTTCCTTAATCACCATAGAATCTTCTAGAGACCTGGAATTTGCTCACATCCTACCGTGTGGCCTTTCAGTAGAGAGATTCAAATGACTCAGCACTTTGAGACCCTTGGAAACCTTACCACAAATACTTTTCTTGCTCTACCTGTTAACGTTACATGGTTCTTCCAAGGTGTTTTAGGACAGTGGCTATTTAACTCACCCGCTTAGGTGCTTGCCTAGCAAACATAAGTTCTTGGGTTCAATTCTCAACACTGGAAAAAAAGCAGAGGTCTGATTTACTCTTAAACTAAACCCGGAAAGCCCCTAACACCATTCCTTTTCTTTTCTTGCTTTCTTTTTAAATTCACTAACACAGACGCTCCCCATCCCTTCTAACCTGTGGTCAGCCATGGTTTCCTCTCCATTTCAGACTTTGCTCATCTCCCTCAGCCATAACCAGAGTTCCTTACGCACAGTCCACCTCTAACTGTGGCATTGCTGCACGTCTACAGTGGCCACGTGTTGCTCTGCTTGCATTTCCAAGACATAAGCCGAAAACAGAGATCCCTAAAGAAAAACATATTGAGACGTCCAAGCCAGGCTCCTAAGCTGAATCCAAAGCCAGTCCCCTCCAGACCAATACTACAGCAATTCTAAGAAAACTTCAAATGATGGAAATACATTGAAAACCCACCTTATGAATTCAGTGTGGTGAAAACATCCCAGAAAGACGTTGGGTTTAGACCCGAGTCACATAAGAAACAGAACTGGTACAGTGGCTGTTTCCTGGAGTTTGCATTACTGGTGGATGGGAGACAAAGTTGCAAGACAACAGCCAACAGTGCTACTGTTCAGTGCTCTAGGAGAGCAGTATCTAAGAGGAGAATTTAGCCAAACCTGGGAAATTAGGAGGCTTGCCCTTGAGAGCAAGCCTTAAACTGAGTCCTGAAACTCTTAAGCTATCTGTGTGGTCACCATGAGATCTTGAATACTAAAGTATTATTTGAAGATATGGAGTATCTTTAAAAAGATTAACAGAGGCAAACAGTATCTTTTTCCAGTTTCATTTTTTTAGAGTGTGAGATGGTAAGAAACCACAGATGTTCTAAAGGGGAAAACAAGCGCGTTATCAGCCTGTGATGAGTTGACAGGTCAGCCCCTGTGCGTGATTGATCTAGCTGGTTACTGGTGGTTTTCTTTTGTTTTGTCTTGACTCAATGACTGGAATGGATAGGGACTGGGACATGTGACATTCTCTGACTTCAGATCCTGATTTACCTCTGTATCTTTAGTATTATGAAATTAGGTTCAGGAGCCCCACATGGCTACAACACTAATTAGCAGTTCTTCCATCTTTTCATTCACTCTTGAATTATTTGCTTTATCTATCTATCTTCTTTGCCTCTCATATATCATTTTTCCCCCCTTAGGGGAGAGAAAATATTACCAAATGACAGGGCTCTGGAACTTCCGGGAGATGTTAGACAGACTGTATTATATCTGCTTTGAGAGCACAAAAAGAACTCCATGAAAATAAATTAGGATGATTTTTTTTCTTTTGTCACCTATGATAAATCAGCTCCCTGGCTGGTGACAGAGATGGGAACAGTAAAATGTCTCCTCATTTCTATGCAACAATAAAGGACTTAACAAGATAAATACAGGAAATACTTGAGAATGAAAAGAAGAAAAGTGTTCTGGGTTTCAGGGAGATACAGAGAGGAATGGGTGATAGGAGAGGGGGTTTCATCACGTGACAGCAGCTTGCCTCGGAAACCTCAAAATGTTTCAAATAAAGCCTGGCTGTAGAGGCCAGGGCTCACAAATTCGATGAAAGCCAAAGGATCACAGTGATGTATTTTTCCAGGTGGTCTTATAACTGCCATCTATATCCAACTAGCCAAGGGAGAGAAGGGAAGAGAAATGGGAGGAGAAAGGGTAAAGAGAGGGAAAGAGAGGAAGTTGGGCAGAGAGAGGAGGAGGGGCAGAGAAAGGAAGCCAGGCAGAGAGAGGAAGTCAGGAGAGCGCCAATGCTCCTTTGCTCTAAAGATACACACCCAGTATTCTGTTTAATAAAGTAAGTTGACTAAAACTTATGTTTCAGTGGAGCTGATTTTTATTCAATGAAAATAAGAAATCACAGACTGGAAAGGAACCGGAAGCCGCTGTGTGGATATGAAATCAAAACCACAGGAGCCATAGATGGCTTGGTTTCTTGGGGAGATGCTTAGAAGGGATGGGAAGGGTCTGTGTACCTATACTAGCTTAATTTCCATCACATTTGCATATTGGGATGTTCCTGTTGTTACAGTGTTTCTCAGTTCATGATTTGCTTTTCCCTGTCTTCTCTGCATTTTTTTTTTTTATCTTTTGTAGAGTCACTCCATCATACAGAAACACAAATTGTCCTTATCTCAGATTTAGCTGGTGAAAAAACGTTCCTGTTAAAACATTGCATAATGACCACAGAGGCTAATAGCACCTAAGTCCCCAACATCTCAAGGCTGAACTGGGCTGATTTTCTCCCATGGAATCATTTTGCCCTCATAAGGCCAAAGAACCTGTTCCCCACACCTCACCCTCTGGGCCTCCAGTCCCTGGAGTCACTAAGTCCCACTGCTGAAGTGCCTTCTCTGTTCATTTTATTTTATTGTATTTTGGGGATTTTTTGGCATTATATTTCAGCTGCAAGATGGTCTCTAAATCAGAGACATCATCTCCACTTTGACATCTTCTATTTTTCATGTTGCACAGGCACTCTAATGAAGCAATTAAGTTGAAGTAAACACTAAACAGGACTCAGAGAAATTGAAAGAGACAATTTGAAAAAATGTTAAGATAGCCCTTAATCTGCACTTGCTCCATAAAGCCTTCAAATGAGAGCATTATCTGAGGTCCTCACAGAAAGCCTCCTGCCTTCTTCAATATCCCACTTAACTTCTGCAAATGTTAGTTCAAATGCTTCAAATGTTCTCAGATTGTTCATATTTCTGTAAATGCCCGGAAATAGAAAGACGAACATTGAACCAAGACTCATAGTTGATGAGTGCCCCCACCAGATTGCCCAGCAACGACGTGGATAAATTTCCCTCCTCTGAGTTCATCTGCATTTTATTTTCTTTTACCTTTATATTCTTATCCACTTAATGGTTTACTATGACAAATGAACTCAATTTGATCCTTTGCTTCTTATGGCTTAAAAGTTGTGCTGTCACATGATATAAATGTGTGGAACACTAATCTGATTCAATAGACCCAAGGGACATGTTGCTAAGTAAAATTAAACTTTAATTAAATACAATTTAAATTTTAAAGTGGCTAGAAAGATAAGTCAGCAGGTAAAGGTGTTTGCTGCCAAACCTGAGAATCTGAGTTTCATTTCTGGGAAATACATGGTGGGAAGAGGGAGCCCACCCTCTCAGGTTGTCCTCTGACCTCCACATATGTGCCTTAGCATGTATATAACACACACACACACACACACACACACACACATGTACACGCACACACACGAAACTAAAGTAATCAAATTTAAAATGTTATATATTTGAGAATTTAGTAAATATGTATAAGGAGATCTGATGGTGTCTGATATCATTTCTACCCTTAATTACATAATGTTGCTCTGATTCGCTCCATACTGACTTCATATCCTGGTTTTGGGGTTTGGGGGTATTTTTTGTTGTTGATGTTGTTTTCATTTTGTTCTTGTTTTGTTTTGGTAAGCTACTAAATTTAGTTACTAGTGTCCGTGTGTGCACGGGTATAGATATTCTACTGGAGCATGGGAATTCTGTCTCAGCTATGAATGGGTCTCCTTCCCCATAGCAGTATTCACTGATGACAGCTCTTTAGTACAGGGTGAGGCCTATAGCCTGTCTACCCCATCTAAGCTGGAAATGTGGCTGGCTTGGTGTTGTACTACAGGGCTTGTGGGGGGGGGGAACCTCGGTAGCTGTGAGCCTGTGAGTCTGATAACCATGCCATCCACATACAGAAGCCAGAATTCCATAGTATTCCTCCAAATCGTCTGTCTCTTATGTTTTGTCCCCTTCTTCTTGTGCAGTGTTCCTGGAGCCTGGGTGGTAGTGGAGATAATATAGCTATCCCATTTAGGGCTGAACAACTTGGTCTGTGGTTTTTCAGCACGTTGACCAGCTGCATGCCTCAGCCTTGATTACTATCAACTGTAAACAAAAGCTTCTCTGACCAGGGTTGAAAGCAGTCCAAGTATATAGGTATAAGCATAGATACTTAGAATACAACAACATGATCATTTAGCAAAACGCTTCTCGGCCTGTGAGTTGTGACCCCTTGTAGGTCAAATGGCACTTTAACAGAGGTCCCCTAAAACCATCTACATGGCTATGTTTACATTGCAATTCTTATCAGTAGCAAAATGACAGTTATGAAGTAGTAACGAAAATAATTTTATTGTTGTGGTCACCACAACATGAGGAACAGTGTTAAAGGATGTGTGTGTGTGTGTGTGTGTGTGCGCGTGTGCGCGTGTGTGCGTGTGTGTGTGTGTGTGTGTGTGTGTTTCCCAGTTGGGGCAAAGACATTTGTAAGTCTTTCTACTTTGTCTCTCTCCTCACAATCTCCTTTTCTAATCACTCTGTGATTCAATATTTCAACAGCTCTCTCAGCTGTTCATGTCAAGGGGAAATTGTCCACATGCGTAAAGCTCCAAATGCTAGGCTTCCGTTGAGGTCCCAGGAAAATCTGTCGACTCATTACTTAGCCTGGCATTGACTCAAAAGCTGCTCTTCTGTTGCACTTTTCTCAGCCATTTAGCATTTTGTCCTTGGGCACTGAGTGGGATGAAAGTAGACGGTACTCAGTGATGCTATGCTTTCTGTTGAAAGAAAAATACACACATGTTAACGTTTTAAAGAGTTTATTCACACGGACGGTGATACATGAATCAGACAGTGACCAAGCTCTAGCTATTGGTTGGCATTGAGCAGGTTTATTGGCAACAGGCTTGTAATGTACTCACATGAGCAAGACGAAGCAAACCTGTATGGTGGAAGAATGTGGAGTTTCTACTTGAGAGTTTAGTTTGGTGGTTTATGATTCATTAAAGTTGTTTCTTTTGATCCTGGTCACTGATTTGGAGTCTAGTAACTCAAGACACTAGAACCAGCCCAGTTATGTTTGCTAATCATGTTAACTTGGCAAGATTCAGAATCACCTAGAAGTCACAAGTCAAGGTGTGTCTGTGAGGAACCTTCCAGAAGTACTTTGTAAAATGAATTACTTTTCTGTAAGTATAATTTGTAAATGAATACAATAGCTATACTCTTTTACCTTTGCTAGTCCCCAATAACCACACAGAGAAACCAAGATTTATTTCAAGCTGAACCTCCATATCTGGGCAATATTGATTTATATTAGTCCCTATGCTAAACTGGCTACCTCCCAGTCATGATCCCATTTAATACTTTCAGGTTAATATTGCTCTAGCTCTGTCTGTTTCAGGTGTATTTTCCCATAGCATCTTTTTGAACCCTCTCCTTGTGGCTCATCTAAATCTCCCTCCCTTTCTCTCTCCTTCTGCTGACTGGTGGAAATTTCTGCCCTGTTCTCTCTTTTGCCCAACCATTGGGTAATCAGCTTTCACTGACAAAGCAGATAATAGATGGTAAGAATTGGTTACACAAACTTGAGACAGGAGATTCTAGACGTAAGAGTTACAATGCCATGTCTGGATTGAAACAAGATGTAAGGGCAGAGAAACTGGGATTTGAATAAGACAAGGATAACCTTTACACAGTGTACAAAAACATTATTTCTATAATAATGAACTGAGGTAGGAAGGCCCATTATGAATATGGGTGCCACTATTTCATGGGTTGGGGTCCCATACTAAATAAATATGAGTAAGTGAGCCGACTACCAGAGTGTATTGTTCTTTGCTTCTTGTCTGCAGATGAAATGGACCAGTTGCCTCGAACCCCTGGCAGCATGGCTTTCCCACTATGGTAGACTCCGCCCTAAAATCCTGAGCAAAAACAATCCTTCCTTCTCTTTTATCAGCTATTTTGTCATGACGATGAGAACAGTAATTAATACACAAGCCTGACGAGATCCCAAGTACTGTTAAGGATTCCTATTAGTTTACTGACCATAATACCACATTCAATGTATGAATCAATACTTAAGAGATTAATCATTTTTGTGTCCAATCAGCTATTTTAGAAATGTAGATAAATAATACACATTGTCCCAGTTTCATATAATTACAAATTTAAATCTTTTTAACAATTTGTACTAATTTTGCCAAAGCTTTTCATAACCAAAAAATACATAGTTATCTTTTTTTATTTATTATTATTTTCTTTATTTACATTTCAAATGATATCCAGAAAGTTCCCTTTACCCCCTCCCCGCCCCTGCTCCCCTACCCACCCACTCCCACTACTTGGCCCTGGCCTTCCCCTGTGCTGGGTCATATAAAATTTACAATTCCCAATGATGGCCGATTAGGCCATCTTCTGCTAAATATGCAACTAGAGACACGAGCTCAGGGGGTACTGGTTAGTTCATATTGTTGTTCTACCTACANGGTTGCAGCCCCCTACAGCTCCTTGGGTACTTTCTCTAGCTCCTCCATTGGAGGCCCTGTGTTTCTTCAGTAGATGAAACAAAAAAGAAGAAACCAAATCAGGAAGAAATAGGGAAGTAGCCCAACTCAGATGGACTCTTTAACCATAAAATGCCCGGACTATTTGTAGCCTACCTCGTGAATTTCTTGCTTTATTCCCATTTTCTGAACTATTTCTACGTTTCTTTTCTTTGTATCTTCCGTGTAGTCTTTCTGCACCATCCTTCCCACGTAGGGACCAATGTCAGGATGCTGATTAGTCACTAAGCTAAGTCTATTGTTTCATATTTGTATTTCCTAGGAGAACTTCATGATTTCATCTGCATATCTGACTGAGTATTCCTTCTCCTTGTGATCTCATATTTCATCTTTTTTCTCAAAATAAAACAACAATAACAACTGACAAAAACAACCTCAGCAATCTTGAATCTTGTCTCCTTTACTTATAATTCTCTGGCATAAAGGAGCAAAAATATAAAGGCAGATGTAAGGAAGAAGTGTTGGGAACAGCCTAACCTCAGCCTCCGTCCTCATCTCCCCTAGGACAGGATGCTCTGCTTCAAGTCAACAACCTAGTGATGCCTGGGAACAAGTCAGATTGGATTGCTTTTAGGGTCCCTCAGCTGCAGAGCAAATTGAATTGTGAGCACATGACACTCCATGTGTCCTAGAAAGCTCTCTCTTGGGCCTCCAGAAACTGGTTTGTCACAAAGCCTATGCTTCCGTTGATTTTTGCAGCCTATCTGTGAGTAATAAAAGTGATCCGCCTGACTTGTCATCTCACCAGACACGTAACATAGTAGCTGAGTCTATGCAAAACTTCCTGCCAAAAGTACAAACCTGTTAGATCTAAGACTCTTAAAAGAAATTGAAGAGGTGCTTAGAGCCTTCCCTTTGGACCTATCATTGGTGCATTCAGTTCTCCAGGGGACAAGTGCTAGTATACAGTATTTGCTAAACAGAAGTGGGCAGGTGCTTAGAGTCCTCTATTGTGATTGGCAAATGGTGCATAGTGTTCTCCTCCCGGGAATTGATGTTGTCCCTCATACTCTGCCTTACAGCTCCATCACTGATGTCATGAGTATGAGGCTTCTACCCCGACTGTACATGTAATACGCCGCCCCATGCACCCAACTGACATCTCTGATGTCACTGATCAGCACGAAGGAAACTTCATGACTCCCATGTCCTCTGTAGGTCTCACTGCCTCGCCCCTTGTATCTCCCCTGCCATACTTTGGACATATGACTAAAGAAGCAAGTGCAGAGATGGGAATGGGTATAAACTGAGTAGCCCCTTTCATTGGAACATGTACCGGGGGCGACATGATGCAGAGAAGCTGGGGGCTTAAGTGTTGCCATGGGAATGCCAAGAAGGAAAAAGGTTATCGAGATTTTTGAGGTTATCAGATTGTTCAATCTTAAGTTCACTGATTACCTCTTGGGAGCCCTCTAAAGCTTTAATAAGATTTTACCCACACAAATAATTTTGTTTATTCTTCTTATGGATGCTTAACTTATATTGAGGTGACTGCCTGCCTCTTGTCTTTGTTTCTGTTGTGACTGTGGGACAATTTTTTGCAACCTATCAGTAAATAGCCACTAAATCAATAAAACAGGAGCACAGCCATAAATACACAAATATGTTGAGTAGGTGATGTTGCACAGGGTGGTGGAGAGTAGGGGGAGTCACCTCCAGACAGATACTTATGACGAGGAGAGAACAGGCATGTGGCAGTGACAAGAGCAGTCTGCTTAGGTTCTGTGGTGTAAAACCCAAAAGGTCGAAGAACAAGGATTTGGTATGTGAGTCTCAATCTCAGCTTACACTAAAATACACTAGTGGGAAAATAATTCTCTCTCTCTCTCTCTCTCTCTCTCTCTCTCTCTCCCTCTGTGTGTGTGTATGTGTGTGTGTGTGTGCCTGCCTGTCTGTCTCTGTCTGTCTGTCTGTCTATCTTGTGTGTTTGTGTATCTGTGTGTGACCGTGTGTCTGCATTTAGATCCAAAGCCATAAGATATAGCGAAGCAAGTTTAATCGCAGGCCATGGAAAGATGGAAAACTCCATAGAGGGAGGGAACAAAACCACACAATGCTTGAAGGGTTCAGGCTTTCAGACGGTGTTAACAAGGATAAATGCACTTTGCTACGAGATACCAAGGATTATCAACATCAAAGAAGGAAGATTCCCTAAAGCCAATCCCTTGGTTTAGATTTCTAGCCTCGAAAACCAGGAGTTTCTGTTGTTTTAAGCCTATTAGTGTGCAGTGCCGATGGAAGCTCCCTGGAAACTAACGCTCCAGAGTCTATGTTATACCAGATTTCTATTTGAGCAAGTCTTAGCAGAGAATGTGCTTCAAAGGAGTGATGCTATACCACTCTCCTGGGTTACTAGGCCAGTCTTGATGCAGGTGCCCTGCTTGAAGCATGTTTTATTTCAACGAACAGAATAGCTATTGAGATGTCAGCAATAGCTGAGTTACGGTGATCCCAATGGCAAAATAAATATAAGGCAAAAATAGAAGAGTAAACAGGACTGGACTTGGGAATAATTTGAGCTTAAAAAAAAAAAATCACCCAAGATTGTCGCAGCTAAGGTATCATACGACAGACTCGGGACAGCAAAGGGATACTCTAGTCACAACTCAGATGGGACTTTGCCACCTAAGTTGAGTAAGAGCAGAATGCTGGAGAAGTGGGACATAGTGACTTTAAAAATAAGAAAGAGACTTCGAGTTTAACTATTATACACTAGGATCGTCTTAGGAAATGCAATCCCTGGACATAGGAAGAGGGAGTATATTGTTTTAGAATATAGGATATCAAATGCACATATCATTACTACTATATCCTAGTTTCTCCCTCATCCTTTCCTTATTCCATATTAAGTTTTTATCAGTATATTTACTTAGCATATTAAGATAACACCAGAGCAGCTGTATTTGAACGTGTCATTGTCTGCAGGTACAACCCTGGTGTAGATACCAGCATGTCCACCTGCCAATCAGGCTCTAGAGCCCTCAGTCTAGTCTGATACCCTCTATATGAGAAATTTGGGTGTGAAAAGACTTTTGAAGACACCAAGGAGCGCTGAAGCACCTCTTTTGGCCTCTTTTATGCTGTTATGGAAATGCAAAAGTGCCAAGATAGGGTGATTTAAAGGAGATATATTTGTTTCTTAAAGTTGATATTCTGGGTTCCAAGGTCCAGGGCTCAGCAGCTGGTTTGTTACTTCTTGCTGAGTCATAACATGGCAGAAAATGAGAGGCTAGAGAGCAAGAGAGCAGAAGGCATTCATTCCTCTGTATGACAACCCCTCTCTGCTGATAACCTGTCTTGATAATAGTATTAGTCCACTGCTGAGCACAGACTCCTTAAGACCATCTGCCTCAACTTGAAAGACAGAAGCAAAATCAGTGGTGTTTCTACTAAGAATGCTTTTCTGCTACTTCATGGCTCACTGCAGGCTGAGAGACTCCTGCTAGGGACTCAGCTAAAGGCTTAGGGCACTCTTCTTCCTGCTCATCTCTCAGGACTCTTCATGCAGTTAACTTCCTGCATCAGCCTGCATCTTCTTTTCTTATTCAGAATTAGATGTGGTAGGATGGGGTAGGGTGGGGCCGGTTGCTTAGCATCTCTCAGGCCTTGGGTTTGATATTCAACACCACGTACACACAGGCCTGCCATCCCGGAACTTGGGAGGTGGAGATGGGAGGGGAAAAGAGTCCAAGGTCATCCTAGACTACATGGAGAATTTGAGGCCATCTTGAGCTACAGGAAGCCCTGTGGCAAAACAATAAGAGCAGGAAAAGAGTGAAGAAGAACAAGAAGAGAAGAAAGCAGTTGGGGTGGGGGAAAGGAGGCAGGGAAGAGGAGGAAGGACTAGAGAAGAAAGAAGGGGGAGAGGAGAAGGAGAGGAAGGGAAGAGCGGTGGTAGGTGGTAGGCCCCACCTGACATTGAGAAGAACTCTTCACTGACATTGATGAGGCTGACCAGCACCTTTGGCTCCCAGAGGAATGACACCTGTATAGGGATTTCCAGTTGTCACACACTTATACAGTAGGTGTCCACAAGGGAAGAACTAAAGCAGCCTTACTATCTTAGCTGGTATCCTGTTTCAACCCTAGACGTGTCATTCATTGTTTGTTTATTCTCTACAGGAGTCTCCATAATGCGTTATAGTAGGGTAAAATCTCTTCCTCCTCCTCCTCTTCCTCCCCCTCCTCCTCCTCCTCATCCTCCTCCTCTTCCTCCCCCTCTCCCTCCTCCTCATCTTCCTTCTTTTTCATTTTCTTCTTCTTATCATCATCATCGTTACTATTATTAGTTTCTCTGTTTTGTTGAAAGTTAATTATGAAAAGTATGCATGGCTAATCATGTTCAACTACCAATAATGGTTTGTGTTACAATCACCCACCACCACGTAATTCATATTTTCTTCTATATAATGTGAGTGGATCTTAGGGGAAACAGTCTCATAACGTTTTCCAGCAGTGAATCTACCAATGGATAGAACTTAAGTGCCAACAGTAAAGAATTGTTTTTGTCCTTACAGAACTACTGCAGCATTTGACTGAAGGCGTTCCATGTGTCACCCACAAGGCTGAGCAGTTCCATCTTATATTCATCTTTCCATTTATGATGTTAGAACTTGAGCGAAACAAATCTTTCAGCTCGAGAGACTACAAATATAAAACTATATGCATATTGTTTGAGATATTTTAATTCTCCAAAAGGCAAAAGTTAAATCCTTTTTCTAACATGCTCCTATACTTGGATTATACCTTATATTACATTTATAGGACATACTATATAATTGTATATTATATTTTTGTCATAGGATATTGACTATTTTATTCATTTTATCTTGTTTTTCAGGTATTTAATATCTTGAACTAATTCAGTTATAAAGTGAATTTGGGAATATGACCAAAGTAGCAATTGTTCTAAAATGGTGCATTTGGCCAGGATCATGATGAGGTTAACTCTCATGCTGTGCAATAACTGTCTATTTAGCACATAATTCCTCCAGTAAGTTTGGTTAAGATGAGCATTATTTTCTACATGTGATATTTCTGAATCTTATCAAAGTGCTTCCATTTAAACTTAGAACAGCTAATATGCTCAAATACTCCTGGGAGGCAATTTCCAGACCATGGGCCTACACCAGTAATAGGAGTAGATCATCCCTAGAATCAGTAGAGAATGTTAACCATCATCAGCAAGGACCAGATAAGGGATAAGATAAAGATGGATGCTGGGCTCCTGTGGCATTCATTGTAGAAGGAATCTCACTCTAATAAATATTTCATTTAAAAATATTACTTATGAGACATGGTGCCATATAAAATTCAAGTTCTCAGCCTATTCTCCTAAATGTCATGCAAATATAGAAACTCAAATTGAAATATTTGTCTGAAATTTGACTGTCAACAGGTAAGCTTGGGCTAATGGAGTCATTTGCTAGCATGATGGGAAGAAGTGGTTCAGGGGATTTGGTTTATTATTTGTTTAGAACAATATAGGAAAGATTTGGAGTCCTTTAACCCTCAGTATTCACCACCAGCCACATATTCATTTCTCTTATAAAATGCTTCTTAAAGCAATAACATTTACTTTTAAGAAAGATGTTATCTGAGAACATGAAAATCAGTTAAGGACATTATAATTGATTTGTTTTTAAAAATGAGCAATTGTTGGGACTTTTGCCCAAAATGAAATTGAAATGGTGTGCAATCATGAGAAGGAAAAGAAGAAAATTAAGTCTCTAGGAAGGGGACACTAGACATCCACATTTATATTCCCCATTGCTGTTATGTGAACTATCACTTTGAGAGTATATGTTTATGAGCAGCATATTTTAAACCTGAAGAAGAGATTTGATTCAGAACTTGGCCACGATGATATGTAATTTGGAACACAGATGTCCCAAATATGGAAGAGAGCTGAAAGAAGATGTGGGGCGGGTTAAGGAGACAGAAAGAAGAGGAACAAAAAGGGAAAGAGAAGTCAATAGAGACGTCTCTGCGACAAGAAGAACAAAACTCATAGAGTTCTTAGTGTGCAAGAAACTGCAAGCAGATTCTAGGTCAATGCTTTTTCGATATCAAGATACAGGAAGCCTAGTAGATGATGTCGCCCAAACTGGGAAAGATGTGCTCCTCATGAGATTAGGGTACTCTTCTAAGCCCTCTGAGAGCCTAGTTTTTATTCAGTGTCTCAAGCTTTGATGCTAAAAGGCCCTGCCTCACTTCCTTGCCTTGATCTTTGACAGTTGCCAAAAATGAGACACACCTATAAGCAAGGAGGATAACAAATGTATTGTGTCACACAGCCACAAATGAAATAGAGTATTAAGCAAGCATCAGGAACAATGGGTACATCTCCTCCATGAGACAGGAAGTCCCAGTGTGCAGAACTCCTATTTGCACTTTCTCTGCCTCATATTCCACACTGCATCTTTTACTGTATGAAGACCTTGAGCCCAAATGCTATTTGATCAGTGCATGATTTAAAGTCTTAGAAGTTCAGACCTATGGATTAAACCACCTATTATAGAAACCATAATCTAGGGTTTTCTGCAGTGGAAGCTGTTCTGACACTGTCATAGTCCAACCACCAGATAGATACCCCTAGTTCCCCAGCCTGATTCACACATATTTGGCCACTTCTCCAGGCTCCCATATCTTGGACTACTCAGCTGTAATTTCTGGGGCCAGCCTTACCAGTCTGTTGTCACAGTGACTTGTGACACAGAGCTGAGTATTCCGGGCTCAAACTAAAATCTGACCTTATGACACATCATCTCATCCTTTCAGAGGAAACTCACTCAAAGCTGTAAAGACGTTACTCAAGGTCATTGAGCCAAATGAGGTTTTCAGAGAGTTCGCCTAAACGGAGACCATATGTTCCTTCCACGTCAGCCCCCAGCCTCCTATTAATTTATATTCTGAACCATTCTAAAAAGAATCTGAGGTTGTGATGTTAATAAGTGAATTCTAGTGTATAAATTAGCCTCCTGGGCCTTTGTGTGTTAGGGGCAAATTCCATTGAGGTTAATCGTAATGATGACCGTGCCTTCACTACTAAGGATCCAGACATCTGTCTCATGGGGAATTTGCCAAAATGCCAAGTACCATAACACCATCTGAAGCAATCAGAGACCTTTCTGGGAACCGTGATGGGAGAGGCTGGCTTCCACAGGTGTCTGTGTAACCAAGCTCTTTGGCTAGTGCCACTTACAGACCGAGGTCCGGCTGTAATTATCCTCCGCTCTTTACAAGTCACCTTAGCAGCAAATTGAATTTAGTGATTAGACCTTATCTAAGAAGACAGACTTGCACCAGAGAGCTGTGTGAGCCACTCGTTGAGCTCATCATTACCTTATCTTGCTCTCGTGCAGTTTGGCCCCATCGCTAGTGTGGAGAAGCACTGTTAGGCGGCTCCAGTTCATCCAGTAGATCTTGATTTCATTTGCTTCACTGATACAATCAAACCTGCCTCCTGGATTCAAAGAAGTTCCATGTGGGTTCTCTTAAGGAAGAACTTGGAAATGTTCTGTTTTAGTGGGTCTGTTTTACAGGCATTCTATCGAGATTGTTATCCCCAGCATCCTGATTGATGCTGGCATTGCCCGCAGCAATATGCATAGATAGGTTGATTTCCCATCTATGCCTCCAAAAGCAGTATTTTTACTTCACTGAAAGAATAGGAAATTATCCTCATATGGACTAGTCCCTTTTCACTTGGCTCAATATTTGTGAATATGGCAGTGTTTAAGAATATATTTAATGAATTAAGAGCTAAGCAACAACACTTAGCAACTGGGGATTTTTTTTTGTATTTTTTAACATAAATATGCTAATTATTAAATGTGTTTTGTTCTCTTAAACTTCTTAACTAGTGGCTAATTTAGTCTCTGTCTCTTTCTCAATGTATATGAGTGCTCTAACTGCTTGTCAGGGGAGGGCATTAGATATCAGTATAGATGGTTGTGAGACACCATGTGGTTTCTGGGAATTGAGCTCAAGACCTCCAGCAGAGCAGACAGTGTTCTTAATCACTGAGACATCTTTCAAGCTCCAGCAACTCTGATTTTAAGCATTTTCCCAATCTATCTAAGCCTCAGTTTCTATTATTTTCTAAGAGGAGAGGTTGCATCTACTCTTGTGATTTCTAGGGAAATATATATTAGGTACATGGTATCAGTTTTGGTGCAGAAGTAAGTGCTTAAAAAATAGTATCTAATGCTACCCACTAAAATGGCTCTCATTATAAAAACGAAACTACATAAAGTGTTCTTTGCATGGTAAAGTGTAGGAGAATAGTTGTGCATCCAAAGTTAATGGATTCGGGTTCCAGTTAGTTTCTATGGGTTCCCTACATCCTAATTATTCCCTTTACAATTCCCTTTACACAGCAGGCTGACAAGGTAATTTCTCTAAAGATCTGCATTAATCTGGATACACCTTCCTCAAAAGTCCTCAAGGTATCCTCACTGTCATATAATCCTCACTGTCATATAATCCTCACTGTCATATAATCCTCACTGTCATATAATCCTCACCATCATATAATTCCAACATACATTATTCAACTTCTAGCAGCCTAATTCTACTCAAAAGACCGCAAAAGGCCTGGGGGAGGTGTCTCAGTCCATAAAGTACTTGCCACACAAGCTCGAGGATCTGAGTTTGATCATCAGAAGCCACATTAAAAAGACAGAGCATGGCAACATGTATTTATAGTCCCAGCACTGACGAGGCAGAGACAAGCAGATCCCAAGGCCCACTGACCAGCCAGACTCACGTAGTTGGCAAACTCCAGGCCAGGAAAAGACTCTGTCTCAAAAAGTAATGTGGAAGTCTCCTGAGGAAAAATATTGAGGTTGTCCTCTGACCTTCATGTGTTCCTGTATATACATATATGCACACATGCATCCATATATGCAACACACACACACACCATACACACTAGAAATACTGACTATCAGAGGGCTTAGGAGATAATTTGACACACATGTTTTGCTTTGCCCCTTTTACTTTAAGTAGTAACCAAGTAGAGTTATAGTTCCCTACACATCATTGTTTCCTAGACCTTTTTAGTATTTCTCACCTCCATCTGTCTTAGGGTTTTCATTGCTGTAAAGAGACACCATGACCAAGGCAACTCCAATGAAGGACATTTAATTGGGACTTGCTTACAGGTTCGGTGGTTCATTCCATTACCATCATGGCAGGAGGTTTGACAGTGTCCAGACAGGCAATACACTGGAGGAGCTGAGAGTTCTCTATTGTGTTCCAAAGACAAACAGGAGAGGACTGGCTGGCATTATGGGCAGCTAGGAGAAGGGTCACCAGTGGGGCAAGTGGATCGTCCACTAGACAGAAGAATTGGCAAATCTGAAGAAGGTTCAAAACCCCAGTAAATGTCATAGTTGGGAATAGCAGGAATTATAACCAGTTCCCAGTCAGGCTCTACCTGTCCTGGAGCAAATAATCATGACACCTTTCTAAGAGTACTATCACAACCAGCCACATGGCATAAAAGCCTAGAGTTCCCCATGCTAATGGGGAGTGTTTAGCCAATGAACTTCCCTTCCTGGGCATTCCTTCTTGCAAAAAAAAAAAAAAAAAAATCCCTGGTTCACTCTGAGTAAGACATATGCATTCACCTCTGCTGGGAGTAAAGCAGTTTGGATAAGCAAGGACCATCCCCTTCATCAAGGATGGGAGGGGCAGCGGCCTTTGTCTCTGTGCCTCTCTCTCTTCCAGCCCCTCAGTACTTTCAGCACTTACTGGAAACCAAACCAGATTCCACTCCCCTGCCCCATCCCCTTGACTCAGTCATCCCCTTCCCTGCCTGGCTCGACAGGGAAGTGCAGAGGTCCACAGCAGCATCTGGGTACACAGGAGATGAAGAACCACAGCACCCACAAAAGTGTCTGGGTTTGGTGGTTGTGTGTGGGATGGATCCCCAGGTGAGGAAGTCTCTGGAAGGTCATTCCTTCCATCTCTGCTCTACACTTTGCCTCTGTAACTCCTTCCATGGGTATTTTTGTTCCCCCTTCTAAGAAGGATCGAAGTATCCACATTTTGCTCTTCCTTCTTCTTGAGCTTCATGTGGTCTGTGAATTGTATCTTGGGTATTCCGAGCTTCTGGGCTAATATCCACTTATCAGTGAGTGCATACCATGTGTGTTCTTTTGTGATTGTTTTTAGTAACTGAGTAGTACTCCATTGTGTAAATGAACCACATTTTCTGTATCCATTCCTCTGTTGAGGGACATCTGGGTTCTTTCCAGCTTCTGGCGATTATACATAAGGCTGTTATGAACATAGTGGAGCATGTGTCCTTATTACAAGTTGTACATCTTGTGGGTATATTCCCAGGAGAGGTATTGCTGGATCTTCCAGTAGTACTATGTCCAATTTTCTGAGGAACCACCAAACTGATTTCTAGAGTAATTGTACCAGCTTGCAACCTCACCAGCAATGGAGGAGTGTTCCTCTTTCTCCACAACCTTGCTAGCATCTGCTGTCACCTGAGTTTTTGATCTTAGCCATTCTAACTGTTATGAGGTGGAATCTCAGGGTTGTTTTGATTTGCATTTCCCTGATGACTAAGGATGTTGAACATTTCTTTAGGTGCTTCTCAGCCATTCAGTATTCCTCAGGTGAGAATTCTTTGTTTAGCTCTATACCCCATTTTTAATAGGGTTATTTGGTTCTCTGGAGTCTAACTTCCTGAGTTCTTTGTATATATTGGATATTAGCCCTCTATCAGATGTAGGGTTGGTAAAGATCTTTTCCCAATCTGTTGGTTGCTGTTTTGTCCTATTGATAGTACCCTTTGCCTTACAGAAACTTTGCAGTTTTATGAGGTCCCATTTGTCAATTCTTGATCTTAGAGCATAGGCTATTGGTATTCGGTTTGGGAAATTTTCTGCTGTGCCCATGTGCTTGAGGCTCTTCCCCACTTTCTTTTCTATTAGTTTCAGAGTATCTGGTTTTATATGGTGATACTTGATCCACTTGGACTTGAGCTTTTTACAGAGATAAGAATGGATAGATTTGCATTCTTCTACATGCTAACTGCCAGTTGAGCCAGCACCATTTGTTGAAAATGCTGCCTTTTTTCCACTGGATGGTTTTAGCTCCTTTGTCAAAGATCATGGGACCATAGGTGTGTGGGTTCATTTCAAGTGCTTGCTGACAGAAGCCTGTTATTGCTGTCTCCGGAGAGTTTCCACCAGTGCCTGACAAATACAGAGGTGGATCCTCGAAGCCTACCATTGGACTGAGCACAGGGTCCCCAAAGAAGGAGCTAGAGAAAGGACCCAACAAGCTGAAGGGGTTAGCAGCCCCATAGGGAGGAACAACAGTGTGAACTAACCAGTACCCCCAGAGCTCCCTGGGACTAAACCACCAACCAAATAGTACTGGTGGAACTCATGGCTCCAGCTGCATATGTAGCAGAGGATGGCCTAATCAGACATCAATGGGAGGAGAGGCCCTTGGTCCTGTGAAGGCTCTATGCCCCAGTTTAGAGGAATGCCAGGGTCGGGAAGTGGGTGGAGGTGAGTTGGTGAGCAGGGGGAGGGGAGGGGGATAGGGGGGGTTTGGAGGGGAAACCAGGAAAGTAGACATTTAAAATATAAATAAAATGAATATCTAATTTAAAAAAAACAACAACAAGAACCACAGCATCTGTCTCAGACCCTACTGTTGCTTACCCAAGAGAACATAGGCTGAGATCCCTATCTTGAACTGCATTTTGCCTTCCCTGAGTGGTATGTTAGTTAGTGTGCCAGGAGCCCAGGGCCTGGGCAAACATCAGTCACACACTTCTTCCAACAAGGCCACAACTCCTAATAGTGCCAGTCCCTGGGACAAGCATATTCAAACCACCATACCATCCACTAATAGCATCTTCTGTCAAAACCTGGCATTTCACCTAACCCCAACTCAAATGTTAACATACCCATAGCTCTTTCTAATTACCACTGGAGGTAATTCTTAGTTTTTTTTTCTGGATACTTTTTTTTTTCCTTCTTCACTTTTTGGTTAGTTTATTGTACTCTCCTGGGACTCTATAAATATTCCATGCTGCTTTTGAAATACTGCTAAGTGCGCTGCTATGGGAACAATGGATCCCTTAGAGGCCAACACATTTCCAAGCTTAGGAACTGACTCGGGCTTGGATGAGTGAAGGAAAGTCATGGGCTCCAAAATCCAGCAGACGCAGATTCGAGTCTTATCTCTGAGATTTCGCCACTGATTAACATCTGTGAGAATATCACTTATAGATGATTGCTAATACCCATTTTTTAAAAGACATTCTTCTATAGATTTTAAATAGCAGAAATAATCCTTCTTCTAGCAAACTGGGTATTCCAAGCAAATGGCAAGCCTTCTTTTGTTAATGGATTGGGGAAAGTATTATGTCTGTGCTGGAAGTTCGCACAGGCTGCCTGATACCTGAATGTCAATGTCAGTCAAGCCGACTGTCGACCTCCAGGAGTCGTGTTGCCTTGAGAAGCTCAGTCAGCTAGCTCCTTCCTAAAGAGCATGCACTATATTCAGAAAGCTAACCACCCAGATGGGAAGTTCTTTTGGCTCAGTTGTCATAGACAGGCACATTTCTCCCAGAGAAAGTGAGCTAGGCTTTGCTGAACAATGAGCTGTGCCATCATCTTTTAGACTGAGGTAGAGGAGTTTGACGTCCTCACTTTGTAACCGATGAACACAAGAGTAGGCCCCTTGACTAAATACCTCAAACTTAGTTAATGACTCGACTTGGCTTGGACACAGAAATGGACCTGGTATATCACTCGGGCATTAAGTATTACTTTTATATCTTGGGTTGCCTTTCTACCTAGCCTCAGTTAGTGTGGCCTGTTCACTATAATGACTTCAAACACATTTCTTTGGGGAGTTGCTTTTGCTTTTGAACCAGAGGATGGGGAATTTACAACCAAGGTGGTAAAATGTGTTCTCGTTGTGGAGATGGTAAAGTTGTGTATTGTTCTATAGTAGAATCAATTTGCTTAACATGCCCAAGCCTTAAAAAAAAAAAAAAGTCTCTTCACAGCAGATAAGACACAGGCACTGCTTTTCTTGCAGAGAGAAAATTGGAATACAGTTAGATGAAAGCTATGTCTAAAAGATAAGAAACGAATTTTCAATTTGCATTTGGATACTTTTTGACATCATACAGGCTCAATCAAAGTAAAGTTCTACAAGCCTTAGGAAAATCAAAGCAAAAGAATGCAGAACAACATGCAAAAGCGACGGCTTTCTCTTTTATCTTCACATCATTTAGGTGGCAATAACGTGTCAGGATCCCTCCTGGCTTCTAGTTTTTTTTTCTTACAACTTTTTTATTGGATTTTTTTTTTTTTTAGATATTTTCTTTATTTACATTTCAAATGTTATCCCCTTTCCTAGTTTCCTCTCTGAAAGTCCCCTATCCCATCCCCTGTCTCCCTGCTCGCCAAACCACCCACTTCTGCTTCCTGGCCCTAGCCTTCCCCTATACTGGGGCATAGAACCTTTACAAGACTAAGGGCCTCTCCTCCCATTGATGACCAATTAGGCCATCCTCTGCTACATATGTAGCTAGAGCCATGAGTTCCAGCATGTGGTTTTATTTTGGTTGGTGGTTTAGTCCCAGGGAGCTCTGGGGTTACTGGTCAGTTGATATTGTTGTTCCTCCTATGGGACTGCAAACCCCTTCAGCTCTTTGGGTCCTTTCTCTAGCTCCCTCATTGGTGATCCTGTGCTCAGTCCAATGGAGGGTTGTGAGTATCCACCTCTATATTTGTCAGTCTCTGGCAGAGCCTCTCAGGGGACAGGTATATCAGGCTCCTGTGGCAAGTTTTTGTTGGCATCTGCCATAGTGTCTGGGTTTGGTGGTTGTATATGGGATGGATCCCCCAGGTGGGGCAGTCTCTGGATGGTTATTCCTTCAGTCTCCACTCCACACTTTGTCTCTGTAACTCCTTCCATGGGTATTTTGTTCCCCCTTCTAAGAAGAATTGAAGTATCCACACTTTGGTCTTCTTGCGTTTCATGTGGTTTGTGAATTATATCTTGGGTCTTCCAAGCTTCTGGGCTAATATCCACGTATCAGTGAATGCATATCATGTGTGTTCTTCTGTGATTGGGTTATCTTACTCAGGATGATATTTTCTAGTTCCATCCATTTGCCTAAGAATTTCATGAATTCTTTGCTTTTAATAGCTGAGTAGTACTCCATTGTGTAAATGTATCACATTTTCTGTATCCATTTCTCTGTTGAAGGACATGGGTTCTTTCCAGTTTCTGGCTATTATAAATAAGGCTGCTATGAACATAGTAAAGCATGTACCCTTCTTATATGTTGGAGAATCTTTTGGGTCTATACCCAGTAGTGGTATAGCTATGTCCAATTTTCTGAGGAACCACCAAACTGATTTCCAGAGCGATTGCACCAGCTTGCAATTCCACCAAAAATAAATGAGTGTTCCTCTTTCTTCATATCCTCTCCAGTATCTGCTGTCACATGAGTTTTTGATCTTAGCCATTCTGACTGGTGTGAGGTGGAATCTCAGGGTGGTTTTGATTTGGACACTGTCAATAAGGACAAAACTGCAGCCAAGGATTGGGAAAAGATCTTTACTAATCCTACATTCAATAGAGGGCTAATATTCAATCTATACAAAGAAATCAAGAAGTTAGACTCCAGAGAATCAAATAACCCCATTAAAAATGGTGGACAGAGCTAAACAGAGAATTCTCATCTGAGGACTACCGAATGGCCGAGAAGCCCGCTCTGGCTTCTAAATACACATATATCTTTCCTCAGAAAAGCACAGATGCTTCATGTCCATGCGCTTTAAAATCTAATTTCTCTTTGGAGGCACTCAGCGCCATGAGTTTTCCTTTCAGGAATGCTTTCATTGTTCCCATAAGTTTGGGTATGTTGTGTTTTCATTTTCACTAAACTCTAAAAAGTCTTTGATTTCTTTCTTTATTTCTTTCTTGACCAAGGTATCATTGTGGAGAGTGTTTGTCAGTTTCCAAGTGAATGTTGGCTTTATAT
>NC_034610.1:36040752-36041948 GCF_900095145.1 Mus pahari
AAATTAACTCAAACAAATCAGTGGCCTTTCTCTACACAAAGGATAAACAGGATGAGAAAGAAATTAGGGAAACAACACCCTTCACAATAGTCACAAATACTATAAAATACCTTTGGTGTGACTCTAACTAAGGAAGTGAAAGATCTGTATGCTAAGATCTTCAAGTCTCTGAAGAAAGAAATTGAAGAAGATCTCAGAAGATGCAAAGATCTCCCATGCTCATGGATTGGCAGGATCAATATTGTGAAAAATGGCTATCTTGTCGAAAGCAATCTACAGATTCAATGCCATCCCTATCAAAATTCCAACTCAATTCTTCAAGAGTTAGAAAGGGCGATTTGCAAATTCATCTGGAATAACAAAAAACCTATGACAGCAAAAACTCTTATCAATGATAAAAGAATCTCTGTGGGAATCACTATGCCTGACTTAAAACTGTATTACAGTGCAATTGTGATAAAGCAAAACAAAACAAAACAAAACTGCATGGTACTGATATAGTGACAGACAGGTAGACCAATGAAATAGAATTGAAGACCCAGAAATGAANCCACACACCTATGGTCACTTGATCTTTGACAAGGGAGTTAAAACCATCAAGTGGAAAAAAAGACAGCATTTTCAACAAATGGTGTTGCCACAACTGGCTGTTATCATATAGAAGAATGAGAATTGATCCATTCTTATCTCCTTGTACTAAGGTCAAGTCTAAGTGGATCAAGGAACTCCACATAAAACCAGAGATACTGAAACTTATAGAGGAGAAAGTGGGGAAAAGCCTTGAAGATATGGGCACAGGGGAAAAATTCCTGAATAGAATTGTAAAGGTTTGTGCTGTAAGATCGAGAATTGACAAATGAGACCTCATAAAATTGCAAGGCTTCTATAAAGCAAAAGACACTGTCAATAAGACAAAAAGGCCACCAACAGATTGGGAAAGGATCTTTACCAATCCTAAATCTGATAGAGGACTAATATCCATTATATATAAATAACTCAAGAAGACAAACTCCAGAAAACCAAATAACCCCATTAAATAATGGGGCACAGAACTAAACAAAGAATTCTCAACTGAGGAATATCTAATGGCTGAGAAACACCTCAAAAAATGTTCAACATCCTTAATCATCAGGGAAATGCAAATCAAAACAACCTTGAGATTCCACCTCACACCAGTCAGAATGGCTAAGATCAAA
>NC_034610.1:36042792-36045968 GCF_900095145.1 Mus pahari
GTCTCTAGCTGCATATGTAGCAGAAGATGGTCTAGTCAGCCATCATTGGGAANAGAGGCCCCTTGGTCTTGCAAACTTTATATGCCCCAGTACAGGGNAACACCAGGGCCAAGAAGGGGGAGTGGGTGGTTAGGTGAGCGAGGGGGGGGGGAATAGGGGACTTTGGGGATAGCATTTAAAATGTAAATGAAGTAAATACTTAAGAAAAAAATGGAAAAAAATAGAAAGTCACAGTTTGAGATATTTAAAGCCTGAGGCAAAAAAGTTAAACTCATTCACCTATTTCTTAGAAAAAAAAACAGAATCTTCTTCTTTAATGCTGTATGGCTCAATGTTGCGTGAGTGTGAAGAGAAAGAGTCTGTATGCTCAGTGTAGGAGTTTTGCTCCCTTAGGCCTGGTGGTTGGCAAGAGCAGTGCTGGAGGGTCAGCTCCATCAGTTGAGATTTGCCTACCATGTCTGAGGCCCTCCAGAGCAAAAACCCCAAACAATTGGAAGGTAGCATCAAGAGAAAGCAAAGGCCACGGTAGGCATGGTTGAGTCATCCTCTAGGCTTATGGAAGCCCAAACTCTTACTAGGTTAAAATTCTAACTGCAGTCTTCAGTCAGCTTAAACCCTTCCCTGGTTATAGGGAACAGATGAAGTAGCGGACATGGAAGGCTAGGAACTGGACAGATTCCTGGTGGGTAGACAGACATGAAAGAGGACATACAGAAGGCAAAATTTCTTCCTTGCCCTCTTGAACTGAGGCAGAGGTCTACCAAGCTTTGCCTGCTGCCAACAGAGTCTCCCTTCTCACCGACAAGTCTAGGTTGGCGATATACATTTAAGGCTAGTCTCAGACACGTATACCAGATGTTGTGTGCCTATCAGCTCCCCTTCACTTGTTTAAGGTGATCAACCCAAAATTAGAAGTGGGCACCTTCTCTAGGTCACCCTTAAAACCCTCAGACTTTCAGGGGAAAATAGGGATTTTGGGCCCCCTTCTACTCTGTAGGTAGTCTTTCTTTGTATGCTTTGCTCTGTCTGTCTCTGTCACACACACACTCTCTCTCTTTCTGTCTCTCTTTCTTCTCCCTCCCCCCACCCCTGTGTGTGTATTTGTAGTCATTTGTTGCCTGTTGCTGCCTGCCATGACTGAGATTTTTCCTGCCTTGTAACTCTCTAGTAGGCAGAAAATATATACCAAATCAAGACCTCTAGAGGGTTAACAGACAGTTGGAAGTCTAAGGGGAGTGTTTGCTGTTACTCCTTGACATCCGGATCTCAACTGGAGCCAGCATATTCAGCTTCAGACTCCCTAGCAGATAAGCATGGTCAGTGACAGTGGAAATGGAAGTCAGAAAGCTCTCTGGAGCTGTGTGACAAACACAGGTGGTCCTTTGCCCTTCGTGTTCTTCATGCACAGAACACCCATGTGAAGCCAGAGGCTGAACAGGTATTTTCTACCCTGAGGAAACACAGGGGTTGGGGGGTGGGGAATTCCACAGGTTGAGTAGAAAAAAATATCAGGGACTCTGGGCTTCACAGAGTCATTTTACTTCTAGACTTCCTGCCTACTGCACTTCTCATTCTATGAGATGCACACAAAATAAATGCTCAATTTGTAATTGGATAAGTTACAGAACATTGGGTTTTGTGTGATGTGCCTTGAACCTTTCTTCCCCTGAATGATAAGCTTATTCATCCTGTTAAAAAGATTGAAAATGAAAGCTGCTCTTTCCTTGTGAAGTCATTCTGCAATAAAGACAGATATTTTTTTTCTTCCTAACATCAGCCTTCTGTATTGATTATAAACATTCTAAGAATGTTCACAACCGTAATTAACATTAAGAATATTTCACTTTGGCCAGATCTGGCAACTGCACATAACAAATTAGCAGAGAAGCTAGGAAGACATTCATATGTAGCCAAAGTACGTTCTCTTTACTTTGTGTAACGATTCCTAATGTGATTAAATATTAATGTTACATTAATATTAATAGTACACAGACGCACTGGGGTGCACTTACACGGTGGAGATGAAAGTTGTCCTTCCAAACACGAAAGGCAGAAGCAGCATTTTTAAACTGAGCATCTCAGCGATTATACAACGTTTTGGTGAAAACACTTTTGACTTGAGGTGCAATTTATATGTAATAAAATACACACCTCTCCTGGTTTCAGTTCAATGACTTTTGTCGACTTTACACATCCATTTATTGTCAGTCTTTTGAGTGCCAACAATGTTAGCTCTTTCTCATTATGCCTTAAAATTGACTGAAAACCAGTGAAGTTGAAAATCTCCCATTTGCATGTCTTTAGTGACAGTTTTCAAATCTTTCAACACTTTCTTTTCTTATAGGATTTCATTTCTTTATAGACTACTGTGAATTCTGTGTATATTATGAAAGGAACATCTTTAAGTGTAACATATTAATTAATAATTAAATATATTATCATCTATTTTCATTATCAACTGTTTTTTAAAGAGCCAAACTTGCATTTAGATGAATTCAGTTTATTAAGGTTTTATTTTATATTTAATCAGGTTTTGTTTTGTTTTTGTTTTTTACCCTTTTGAAAAAAATGTCTTTGTCCTTAGTGTTGTGGGCTTGTTTTGTTTGTTTTAAGGTCAGGGTCTTCAACTCCTTGGTAGAAGCCACTTACCTAGTTAAGGTAGCTAGATCACAGCATGTTATGTTCTTGCCCAGGTTCAGGATGTTTTCCTGTTGAAAAGGATTAGCTCTTTCCTGAAGGTACATTTACATGATCAACTGCTGTGAGATAAAGGATAGCTCTCCATTTCCCTTGAGTTATCTATCTATCTATCTATCTATTTTTCTTTCTTTCTTTCTCTCCAATTGTTTCTGCATTTGTGGTGAAGGTGATCTTTCCTCCTCTGAATAACCTTGAAATCAGTTAGCTCTTTTACTGAAAATAAGTTGGGTCCATATGTGTTGTGTTTTATAAAACCAAGGATATGCTTTGTAGAGCACAGTATGGTGCAGTGGGAAAGGTGCCTAGGCAGGCCCATGCTGAGCCATCCCCTTCCCCAGGTACCATAGGATGGGTCTGGTATAGAATAGAGTTTATCTGGGGACATGGGAAGGGGGTTGATAAGGGAGTAGATGCAGAGAAAGAGAAGGGACAGAGAAGGAGAGAGGGGACAAAGAAGGAAGGGGTAGGAGGGGAGG
>NC_034610.1:36046569-36048337 GCF_900095145.1 Mus pahari
AGAGAGAGAGAGAGAGAGAGAGAGAGAGAGAGAGAGAGAGAGAGAGAGAGAGAGACCCTTTTATAGCAAGCCAGGCCTACCTGGCTATTGCTAGGTAATTTTTGGCCAGAGCATAGAAGGAATACCAACACTAAGTGTACAATGGTCTCTGCCATAGATTCCTGCAGATATCTTCCAACTGACATCAGTTTGGTTTTACAGTGATGCAAAGTAATACAAGTACAGTAGAACAATCCTTTGTTTTCTATAATTCTATGTGTTCCTACTCTAGTGAACAGTAGTTTAATCCTCTCACCTATGAATCAGCATCAAGAGTAGCTTCTAGACTGCAGCACAATCCTGAGGGTAAACCATCCGCACTCTATATTGTGCTTTGTACAGCCAAAGCTTTGATAGTCACTAAGTAGATTCAGTAAATGCATTTGCTTCTGGCTATTTTGTGTGTTTGGTGGCTTTATTGAAATGTAGCCCCCATTGAAGCCCAGCCAAAAGTCTGAACATATCTGTTTTAATGTGAAAATCTATAGTGACTGATATCGATTTTCGGTTTTTTTTTTTTTATGTGAAATGCATTTATTTATTTACTTTACAACCCAATATCTCTCTTCCCAGTACCTCCTCATGCAAGTTCTCCCCCCCACCCCCTTTTCCCTTCTCTTTTGAGAATACACCCCCTCTGAGTGTCATTCTCCCCCCAAACCCACACAGTCACTTCTAGACTGGGCACATCCCTCCCCACTGAGGCCAGACAAGGATCCCTAGGACCCACAGGCAGGCAGTAGGCTTAGGGACAACCCCTGCTACAGCTGTTGGTAGACCCTTCACAATAGCCAAAAATAGCATAAACACCTTGGTGTGACTCCAACCAAGCACGCGAAAGGCCTGTATGATGAGAACTTCAACCTCTAAAGAAAGACATTGAAGACCTCAGAACATGGAAAGATCTCCTGTGCTTAGGGTCACTAGGATTAACATAGGAAAAACGGCCATTTTAACAACAGCAATCTACAGACTCAATGCAATCCCCATCAAAATCCCAGCACAATTCTTCACAGACCTTGAAAGAACAATTCTCAACTTCATATGGAAAACAGGAAACCCAGGAAAGCTAAAATAATCCTGAATAATAAAAGAACTTCTGGAAGAATCACTATCCCTGATTTCAAGTTGTACTACAGAGCAATAATAATAAAAACTGCATGGTATTCATATAGAAACAGAAAGCAGGAGGGGGGGTCAGTGGAATTGAATTAAAGACCCAGAAATAAACCCACACACCTATGGATGCATGATTTCTGACAAAGAAGCCAAAATCATACAATGGAAAAGGGAGAGCATCTTCAACAAACATTGCTGGTCTAACTGGATATCTGTATGTAAAAGAAAGTAAATAGATCTGTATCTATCACTCCGTGAAAAACTTACATTCAAACGGATCAAAGACCTCAACACACAACCAGACAAACATAATCCAACAGAGCAGAAAGGGGGGTGGGAAAGCCTTGAACTTGTCAGTACAGGAGACCATTACCTGAACAGAACAACAATGACTCAGGCACCAAGGTCGAGAATTCATAATTGAGGCCTCATGAAAAATTTCTGTAAGTCAAAGGACACCACCATTAGGACAAAATGACAGTATACAGATTGGGAAAAGTTCTTCACTAGCCCTACATCTGACAGAGGGCTCATATCGGAAACATATAAAGAACTCAAGAAGTTAGACACCAGCAATCCAAATGACAACTGATTTTCAGTTTTAGTAAAA
>NC_034610.1:36048707-36055802 GCF_900095145.1 Mus pahari
TTATTTTACCTTGTTTATATAGTTGTAGAGACCCTTTGTCTAGTGGAAGAAATTTCTTTCCATAACTAGATTTTTGAGATCTTTTTCTTTGTTAGTTTTTCTTGAATAACTTAAATTTTATTAAATGATTTGTATGCATCTGCATTAGCCTCATGATGGTACGGCAAACTATATTGATCACCCTATTTTAAGTCAACCATATTTTGCTGGACAAAATCCTAATTCTATTTGGTTCATTAAAATTTTGTAAATATACATTGCCTCCACCAGGATGATAGATATTGTCAAGGAATTTCCCTTTAGAAATTTGTCTTGGCATTGCCAGTAGTCACCAGGGTGACTCTGGATTTCCTCAAAGAATTCGTGTTAAAGCAAATATTGTTCCTCTCTTAAACATTTGGAAGAAGGGGGTCTGCAACCCTATAGGTGAAACAACAATATGAACTAATCCGAGCTCATGTCTCTAGCTGCATGTATAGCAGATGATGGCCTAGTCAGCCATCGTTGGGAAGAGAGGCCCCTTGGTCTTGCGAACTTTATATGCCCCATGCAGGGGAACACCAGGGCCAAGACGTGGGAGTGGGTGGGCAAGAGAGCAGGGTTGGAGTGAGGGTATAGGGATCATTCAGGATAGCATTTGAAATGTAAATGAAGAAAATGTCTAATAAAAAAATTTTTAAAAAGATACATACTTATTCACCTATATATATAAAAAAAGACTTGGTAGAATTTATCACTGAAATTACTTGAGCATGTGGTGAGCTTCTGTGATTTGTACCTTCAAAGAAGTTGTTAATTTCTTACACACAGCCAACTGATCGCACAAAGCCACTCATTTTGTTCTCTTACTCTTCTTGTAATGTCTGTGTGAGCTGCAAAGGGGATTTCTCTCATGGTATTCCCAACTACCGATTCCTTCACCTGACTGCCTTTATCTCTTCATCAGTTTGGTTATACTTCTTTCAAATAACTGGTTTTTGGTTTCATTGATATTGTTCTGTTTCATCAGCTATTCCTCAATAGTTATTATTTATTCCTTTATATTGACTTTGGGGTTATTTTGTTCTTTCCTTAGAGCACTGGTTATACGGTCTTACAAATGAAAGAACTCTTTGCTGTCATCTCTTTCTAGCCAATGCTGTAGTTACCTATCACAAATTTCATTAAGAAGCAATCCTTTAGTTCAAAGTATTTTCTGTTATTCTATGTAAACTTTCATCTGACCCATGCTTATTTGGTAGTGTGTTATTTAATTAGAAAATATATGAGAAATTCCCAGATATGATTCTCATGTTGATTTTTCATTAAATCTTATTGTGAACATAGAAAATGTTTTCTAGGGCTTAATTCTCTTTGCCTTCACTGAGACATGTTTTAAGGATATAGTCTCACTTGATAAATGTTCATGTATACTCAGAAGGAATGTGCACATTGCTTCTAAGAGTATGCCATAGTTATGTTTTCTATTGCTGTGATAAAATGCTATAATCAATGGCAATTTGGGGAAGAAAGGGTTTGTAGATTACCATCTATTATTGTGGGAAGTCAACACAGGAACTTAAGACAGGAATCTGGAGGCAGGAATGAATGCAAAAACCATGGAACACTGCTGCTTAGTTCCTTGTTCTCCATAACTTGCTCAGCCTGCTTTCTTATTGAACCCAGAACAGAGAGCTGGACCTTATACATCAATTAGCAATCAAGAAAGTGCACTGCAGGCTTGCCCAAAGGCTGATCTGGTGAAGATGTTTCTCAATTGAGGTTCCTTCTTCCAAAATGTCTTTAGCTTGTGTCAAATTGACATAAAAGTTGCCAGAATAGTGTTGCATTAACGTGTAATTATGTTAAGTATGTGGTGAGTGTCCCTCAAGCCCGGTCTATACTTGCTGATTCCCCACTTTCCTCTTCTATTAATCACTAAAATGAGCTTTATTGTTTTTCAAGGTCAGTTTTTGCTTCAAGGACTTTGATGTCCCATTATTAAGCTCATGGACAATTAGAACTGCTATATTTGGGTAATTTGATAAATCACTAAGAAATGTCTTTCCTTGTCTCCTATGATATGTCATACTTTGATACATTGCCTACTGTATTTGATATGAAAATAATGATTTTTTGATTACCATTTTATCCTATATGATTTTCTCTCTATCATCTATTAAACTGTTTCTTTATATTTAACCTAGAATTTTTAGACAACATATCAATAACTGGATATTGACTTTATACTAGTCTGAAAGTATGGTGCTATTTATTCTTTACATCTAGTGTAGTTGCTTATAGACTAAGACTTATTCTTTTACTATATTTTTTATATTTTTCAATCTTAGTTTTTGGTGCTTTTATCATCTTATCCCAGCTTTATTATTCTATTTGCATATCCCTTATTGACTTCTGAGCCAGGTCTCTTTTGAAATATTTTTAATGGTAGCTCTATGATTTGTAATCCAGATATTTGCCTTCTCCATTTTTTTAATTATATAATTTCACTTATGCCATGAACACTATTTTACAACAGAATACTTCTGTTTCCTGCTTCTGACCTAATAATTGTTTTGTCATGCTCTTACTTTCCATATTATAAGTCCCCCCAATTTACTATTATTTTGCTTTTAATTGTTAATAATCTATCAAGTTTTTAATTCTTGGGCTAGAAAGGTTCTTCACAAGTTGGGAGTGCACACTGTTCTTGAAAGGACCTGAAATTCAACCCCCAGCACCCATATTGGGTGGCTCGCAGCCACCTGTAACTCAAGCTCCAAGAGACCTGACATCTCTGTGGGTACATGCACTCATGTGCACAACCCTTCCTCTCACATATGTATGAGCATGTGTGTGTGCATGAGCACACACACACACACACATACACTCATAATTTAATAAAATTAAAATTGTATAAAAGTATTTTTAGTTTTTTCAAAAAATGTACTCATATATGATTTCTAATATTGTCATTTCTTTGTATAATATATCCAGACTTTTGGTAGTATTTTTTCATCGTTGAAAGTTTACTTTCAAATTTTTTAAAAGAAAGTTAGCTGGCAATACAGTCTCTTAATTTTAAATAAATTTTCAAAAGAACTTTTTGTGCTTCATTTTTGAGATATTCATCGTCTTATTATAGAATTGCGAGCCCCCCCCCTTTTTAGAGCTGTTCTCTCATTTTTCTTCTGATTTAAGTGTTCTCCAATGCCAAGTGCATTGTCACACTTCCACATTGACTCATCATTTTCCTCTGTATGATTTTAGCATTTTTTCCCCATTAATTATTTCCACAATTATATTAGGATGTGTTGTATGGTTTCTTCATTTTTATTCTGCTTGAGTTAATTTTGAGCTCATTTGGCTGCACTACAAAAACAACAACCTAAAAATTCTACCCAATGACCTGTGTAAAAAAAGAACTCTCTGGTCGTTAGACAGACCAGCCGGTATCAGGGTCTATTCAAGTAGTGGGAATAGTTCCAACTTCTCTATTCCATGATGCTATGCTTCCTTCTTCTTACTCAGTTCCCTTACATGAAAATGATGCAGGTTATTTTTATACCAGGCCTGAGAATATTCCTTTGCACCCCTTTCAATAGATTCATTTCTGGCTGGGTAGGCACAGAGGTTGCTAGTTAGATAATAGGTGATGATAACAGATAGAAAATTGATAGATAGATAGATAGATAGATAGATAGATAGATAGATAGATAGATGAATGGACAGACAAACAGATAATATATATATATATATATATATATATATATATATATATATAACTTGATAGATGCATATATACATACCTACATGTATACAGATACAGAGATTGATACAGAGATATATAGATAGATATATAGATAGGTGGTAGATAGATATGTACATATACAGCAACGAATACAACACAGATGATAGATTAAATCTTTGAGAAAACAGAAATTAAGTTTTCCTTTGATGAATTGTTTCATTTGGTAGGCTGAAATCATATTTAGTAATCAAGCATTCTATATTCCAAAATTACCTGGACCTCTGCCTCCCTCCATTCAAAGTTCCTCTTCCCTCTAGGAAAGGGGGGTGGGGTGGGTAATTACCTTGATGAAATACAAAATGACAAAGAAGAGGTTAAGAAGTCTGTCTCTCAGGTCCAACTCCCCATGGTTCCTTTCTTAGGCCTTTTCTTTAGCTATGCAATGAAGGCAAGTCTCTATCAATCTGAGTCTTGATGTCTCCATTTGCAGAGCGAAAACCATTAAAGTTGTTATTAGAAGACAAGATAATCGGTGAATAGTATTTCCTTCTCAAAGAGTTTGCGTGGTAAATATTGGACTTGCTGTTAGATGCTAGTGTTGTTGCTGATTAGTGTGTGACTGATGAAGCCCTCCACATTGCAGAGATAATCCTTAGCACAGATAAACCTCAAGCCGATCAGTTTGACCAAGTGCTTCATTTTCCTTTACATTCCATAGTCGAGACGCATGAATGGGAGCAAACATTAGTTGGAAGGTTAAGTACTTCTCTATATCACAACTCTGGGGGCCTGAGAATACGTTCGTATTTCGTGATTTTTCTGGAGGACTGGCAGTACAAGTGGAGTCACTAACACGGATGTCATATCTTACGATCAAAGGATTTGTAACAGAAGCCGCCGCAATGGTGTCTGAGGGGAATCTCTAGGTGAAATCATCAGAGGTGAACACCCAAGACGGGAGCCTGCGGAATGCACTTCAATGCCTCACCTTCTAACTGGGAAGTATGTAAAACATGGTCAGCCAAGAAGCTCATGGTCCACTCAGTACCCAGGATTTGTAGTGTAGCCTAAAAGCAGGCACTGTCCGCCTCGAATCTAACTAAACTCCAGATCCCTGAAAGAAAACAGGATCAAAATTAACCAGGTTTCTATAAACAGATTCAGCTCTCGGCAGAGTGACATAGTCATTTCAACTGGGGAAAGGTGTTATAGGATTGTAAAATTGACCAAGTGTAAAAAAATCTAGCTGTCTAAACTGTAAAGAGCCAGTAGTAACATTGCCAAGGCTCTGCCCTACAGCAGGGTTTTTTAGGAAGGTGTTAGGAGCCCTACTATGCTGATTTTCTCTACCCACCCATTGGCAGGCTTTTAATTTAGGCTCATTAATGCTTCTTACCTTACTTCTAATTCCCCCAATCCACCCCCAGCCTCAACTGCCAAGTGAAGGAAAAGAGAGAAATGGCCAGTGTCTAACATTGTTATAACCCTGTTTCCCTTTTGTCTGCTTTATAAATTCTAGCACAATTCCACATTTTTGTAAATTACAAATTTCTGCAACCGTTTCTCTTTAAATTTCTCTATGAGGGGCAAATAATAATAGTTTAAAAAAGATACAATGTACTGTGGTAGAGTCACAGTGGTATTCAAGAAGAGCCTTCTACCCAGACAGTATCTATTCAACAGTATCAATTATTAGAACACGTTTGCTTTGACTGCTAGAATAAAAATCACTGCTGATCATTTAAGCTTTCAATATGAAACAGCACTTTTATTCTTATACTTGTTAATAGCACCTACTAAGGAAATAAGTTGGACTTTGCTGTTGCTGTTTATAGTTTCTTGCTATGATACATAAAGATACCCAATGCTTACCTATGGGATTAGACCTTTGTCCATATCCCTGATGGTAATCCACTTTCCTTCTAAGGAGTCATCTCATACATTGAATTGAGGTCTAGAGTTAACCAATATTGTCCTGGTTTATTTGCAAACTTGTTTCACTAAAAGTTATTTGTAAGTGTGAGGGGAAAACAGGGACAGAGTGAAATCACATTCTCCTGATCACAGTGGTACACCAAATAAGGCCTTCGTCTTGAAATTTATAACAATTGCAGATCATATACTATTTAAGCTTGGTAACCGTGGAAATGAAAACTAACATGTTTCCTCAGAGCTCGGAAACTTAAAATCTTCATCTTAAAACAATTCGTTGACCCAAACGCACGTTTGTGTGTACTAATGCAATATCAGAATCCAGAGTTTGCGCAGGCCGTGATCTCTGGGAGAGCCTTCCTTCTCTCGTGAGTACCCACAGCATCCTATTGAGACGTTGTCTCTGAGTATCTGGCTAGCAGATTTCCAGGTACCAGAATCTCTCACCTGGGGACAGAGTTAACATTGAGGTGTAAGCATTGCAGTGACATCCAGCTCCCCACCTCTTTCCCTGCCTCCTGCCTGGACATTAAACACCCATGCTGTACCCGTATCCTGTGAAATCTCCCCAATTCACAGAAGGGTATCAAACGAAGTCTCACTTCTGCCTCCTGGCTCCTTTGTTGGAAACCCAAGTATGCTGTCGGTCTCAAGAGCCTGAGCCCTGTCATGTTCTGTCTATTATAGCATTAATGACTTCTCTAATGAACTCCATACTTCCCAGTAAACTGCTTCAGTGTCCTTCTGAACACCACTAAAACCTCTCAGTATTTTAATTATTGAAAACATTATAAATTGATACACTAACCTCATTTTTTTCTGTATAATATATACTCTACTACTTGAGTTACTTTAATTATTTACCGCCTTTTACTTTAAGTTTCAACATTTCTATGCTGTCATGTATATTTTAAGGCTCTATTTTCCCTCTTAATACTATTTTAACTTTTCCTCAGCTCCACTAGGTAGGTTTTGGTGAGTTTAAATTTCATTAGTTTGTGGTGTTTTTATGCTTCTGCTTTAATCTATGATGTATTGAAACATCTGAGTTTTAAGTGTTTATTTAAATAGAATAGTGAAGTACTTTTCCAATTTCCAATCAGAAAATTTTTCCTAATTATTAGTTCTCTGAAGTGTACTAGAAATCGATTCACAGCCGAATATGCCGTCAGGCCAGCTTCATCTGCAATTCAAGCCTTTGAAAACCATGGACTGCAACACATCATCTGAGCATATCAGTTGGATGTTCCTTATTCTTTTGAAATTTTTGCTGTCTTTGGATTCATCCCACCTTGTTTACTACTAACTAGCTTCCCTAAACCCTGCTAAGAAAAGATACCTTCTACCCATTCTCTCATGGATTGTACTTCACCTTTACTATCTAGATATTCTCTCTCTCTCTCTCTCTCTCTCTCTCTCTCTCTCTCTCTCTC
>NC_034610.1:36055912-36074808 GCF_900095145.1 Mus pahari
TGTGTGTGTGTGTGTGTGTGTGTGTGTGTGTGTGTGTGTATCACTCTGTAATCTCTGCTGACCTCAAACATGTGATCCTCCTCTCTCAGCTTCCTGGGTGTTGGTACTATAGGCATGGCGTGTCATTCTTATCTAACCTCCCTTGCTTGTAGCATCCATGTCACATGTAAAGTTTCCTTCTAGTGTGGTGTACAGAGAACTTGTCTCTGGATCACCTGAAGTTACTTTTGAAAAATGCAAGTTTATATTTTTACCCTAGAACATTTTAATTAGAATCTCAAATCTGCTGTCTTAGAATAAGTAGGACTACAAATAGAGAGCTACGAATATCACTGTCAATTGTGTGAATATTCGAGTTGATTGCCTACAACTGTTGTGGAGTCTTTTGTAATCATGTCCCCTTGACCCGACATCAAATTAATTAATGGTAATTAATAAAAGAAGTATTAGTGGCCATACAGATGGCTCTGTGGTTAAAAATGTATGGTTCACTTGCATTCTGTTCCCAACAAGGAAATGAAATTAAAATTAAGACAGATGAACCTGGAAACGTCCTCACAAGGTAGCTCACTACTGTCTTGAATTCTTACTCCAGGGGGATCTGGCCTCCATAAGTATCTACACTCAGATGTACATTCTTAAACACAAACACACACACACATGTACATAATTTATTTTTTTTAAGAAAAGAAGCAATAAATGTAGTATAATGTAAAAGGGCAAGTTCAGCACTTGCCTACGTGCTACAATTTCAGGGGAAGCCAATTGTTTAACACAGCACTAGATCTAACCTGAGCGATTCTCCCAGCTTTTAATGCCCTGCCTAAAATGTTAGCAGTTCCATAATGTTTAACTGGTCAAACCTATTAGCACTAATGTATTCATGACTTCAGAGTATTTGAGTTGCCAGGGTCCATTTAACATAAACAAGTCAGCCCTGTCATTATCTGGGCCTTGTATCTGGGAGTGAAAGGTGAAGCTGTGTGCTAAGGTGTTCAGCAGAAGGAAGACAAAACTGGAAGCAGAGATTTTTTGCAACGTTTAGAAACAAAGGAAAGAAAGAGGAAAAACTATCCTGAAGAGGAGGCAGCAGCCAGAAGAGCTAGAGCTGAGGTCTCGCGTGTGTCCTAGTAGCATAGAACGGAGACCTACCTATACATAAGATGCGAACCAGACGGTAAAGCACGGTCAGACTCCCTCAGGAGCACAGGACAGACACCATTCACACTAGGGATTAAAATAGTAAGACAGATGAACCTGGACTCTTGCTAGCATAGATTTGTCTGTATTTTCCTCTACATTAAAAACAACAAAATTATTGTTCTTATATATGTTCACATATGCCCACCTGTGTTGAGATTAAAAGACAATATGATAGAAGCCATTTCTTTCACTTGATCCAAGCTAATTCAACTTTCTGTAGGCCCAGATTGTTACATAATATACTTTTAGTAGAGATTTATTTTCTCTTCTTCTTCTTCTTCTTCTTCTTCTTCTTCTTCTTCTTCTTCTTCTTCTTCAGACTGGACGCAGGATATGAAAGAATGCTAGGGAAACACCTTTTTGGTAAATTCTAGATCCAATATGCAAGGTTGTATGTATTTATGTATGTATGCATGTATGTATGTATGTATGAATGTATGTATGTATGCATGCATGTATGTATGCATGTATGTATGTATTTGAGACAGAGCCTCACTAACTTGCCTAGGCTTCCTTGAACTTTCTGTGTGTGTGTGTGTGTGTGTGTGTGTGTCTGTGTCTGTGTAGTTCAAAAAGGCTTTTAACTTGCAGTCCTCCAGCCTTAACTTCCCTGGGCTGATATTATAGTTCTTCACCAATGGATCCTGCTATTATTTATTTATTTATTTATTTAATTTTATTTTAATGAATTTAATGTATTCTTTTTCCTGTCTCCAAAATCCACCACCAGATGGCAGTAAATGAACCGGCTATTCTCTGAGGGGGAAAAAAAAAAAAAAAAAAAAAGGGCAACAACCTGCTGAAATTACAACTGAGTTTGTTTCCAAGTGGTTTGTTGGAATAAATTTTCATTGGCAGGAAGAAAAATTTGCACACACACAAAAAGTAGGTTGAATATTTTGGATGCTAACTGGAAGACATAATCACAAGACCAGTGACAAAAAAGAACCAAAATAGAAAATGCTTCACAATGAGTTTGGGAGAGGAAAAAAAAAAAACAAAAACATATAAATTAAATCAATAAAAATGGAAAGGCCAAATCGGCTGAACGTTTTAAACCATTTCAATAAGGTCCTTCTGTGCCATGCTTGGCGAAATCGGATGTGTCTGAATCATTTCCACAGCTTTGCTATCAATAGTTTCCCTTCTCTATGGTATAAATAATATCCTTGGGGGAAAATGGCAAAACCTGTTGTGGATAGCCTTGGGGCTAATTATATTTGATAATTCTGTTCTCCTGTGAGTGGCTGCAAACAAGGAATGAGTCAGCACTCAGGTGATTTCCTGTAAACCTGCTTCCCACCTTAATTTGTAAAATACAGGAGAACTGATGATTGGGCAGAAAAAAGGGAAGGTGGAGCAGAAGGTGGGAAGAAGAGAAGAAGGAGAAATGGAAGAGGGAGAGGACGCAGAGGAGGAGGAAGAAGAAGAAGAAAAGCCAAGCAGAAGCACATGGACTGGAGAAACCACAAGTTCTAAGGGGTCTCATAGATGCACAAGTTCTAAGGGGTCTCATAGATGTGGAAGATGGTAGTGTAGTGGTAGATCTACCCAATTTAGGTACACAGCATGGATTCATATTAAGTTGTGTTTTCATTGCTGGGGTATATTTGCGTTGGAGAGATTTACCGCAACAAAAAACCTACTAAGTCTTCCAAAATGCTGTCTATGCCTTCAATACTCTGAAACTTACTGAAACCTGTCAAAAAAAAAAAAAAAAAAAAAAAAGGACCTTCAATTATAACCCATAATACAGCTGCATGCAGCACACAGGACTTTCTCTGCTATTAATCTGAACAAACAAAATTCAGGGCTGCCAACGTGGACCAGTATGCAGAACAAAGATGCTGCGGTCCACGGACATTGTCAGAAACACAGCAGGCACCTTGGTTTTTGGGTGTGTGGCTTTAAAAGAGATTGAGAAACTGAAGAGTGTCTAAGGAACAAGAGTGCAATCTGCCATGAGTAACTATAAATGTGAAATCTGTAGAAAGGACATAGAATGAGAGAACTGTCTATAAATTTGGGAAGGGCCATTATGTGAGAAAGAAGCCAGAGGTTGTCATTCTTAAGAAGCTAAAGAAATATAGTAGTCCAGAGACCTTCTCTTCTCAGTTCTTACAACATCCACAACTGAGATACGATATTGCAGCTCCTGCTACAAGCAAGTAGATGTGCAACTCCAGCCATCATTGAAGAAAAAAAAAAAATCAAACATAACAGAAAAGAAGCAAGCCAGTCAATCTTCCACGGGTCAGAGATGAAGAGGAAAGGGATGCAAACCCAGAAAGGGATGAAGGAGACTGGCGCTCTATGTCTTAGTTAGTGTTTCTATTGCTGTGAAGAAACTCTTATGAAGGAAAACATCTAACTGGGGCTAGTTTCAGAGGTTTAGTCCACTACCATCATGATGAGAAGCATGGTAGTGTGCAGGCAGACATGGCGCTAGAGGAGATGAGAGTTCTACATCCAGATGAAGCAGCAGAAATAAAATGCCATAGTAGGCCTGGCTTGAGCATCAGGGAACTCAAAGCCTGGACCAGTAACACAATTCCCTCAACAACACCACACCTACTGCATCAAGGCCATACCTTCTAACATTGCCACTCATTATGGGCGTATGGGAATGATTTTCATTCAGTCCACTACACTATGAGACTCAGAAATAGACCATGATGCCCAATGGCTTTCCACTAAGGCAGTCACAAAATTTAAGATCATCTTGACTGAAGGGAGCTGTGGAGTTGGAACGGAATCTCTAACATAGTACAGAAACTTGAACTGGCACCTAATAACAGAAACTTAATAAACAGACAGCAAGAACACTCTGCCATCAAGTGGCAGAGAAATTTGTCGCTGCAAAGAAAGTCACCCGAGGCTTATTCTTTGCCCCTACTGATAAGTGTTCATGGTACCGAAAGGTACATTGCATGATGCCAGAGAAAGGTAAACTCTAACCTAGATACAACACCTGCAACCTGCTGCAGTGAGCTACCTGCAGGATGCACTGGTGTAATGGTGCCACAGAGCTTGAGGGAGAAACCAACCAATAGCTGATTGGATTTAAGGCCCAGTGCATGAGAAGGTTGACGCACGTAAGAGCCACTGTTGTCAGACATTTCTGGCTTCACGTTTTCAGTACTGAGTGAGTCTCCAAGACCCTCTCTCTTACAATGCTGAAAGTTTTTTAAACCTTGATCAGCTAGCTGCTTTCACCACTACCAGTCATGTTCAACAGGAAACCTTCTTGCTTTCGCTTAGCCTATGACCCATTGTACATTTGACTGGGAAATTACAAGGGGTGTAAACATTCTCAGCGAGTATTTCCAAAGGTCTGGTCCAAATGTTGAGATTTCTGGATGAAAACAATGGTTCAGCAGGAGTATAGATTACCCTACCCACCACCCCACCATGCCACTACCCCACCACCCATCACTTTTGGCTGTCTCCAAATATCTAAAAGTATGTTTGAGACAAGACATANACANANACACACACACACACACACACACACACACAGAGAGAGAGAGAGAGAGAGAGACAGAGAGACAGAGAGACAGAGAGAGAGAGAGACAGAGAGAGAGAGAGAGAGANAGAGAGAGAGAGAGAGAGACAGAGAGAGAGACAGAGAGAGAGACAGAGAGACATAGAGACAGAGAGACAGAGACAGAGACAGAGAAACAGATACAGAGAGGGCAACAAAGAGGAAGAGTAAAAGGGATATTTCACTATCCGACATCAGAACGGGATGTCCCACAAACTAGTGGCAAGTCTCTCCTTCCTGGAAAGACTCCAGCAGTGGGTGGTAGACCATCTTCCCAAGCTATTTAGAAAGTTTCCTATAAAAGTTCAGCCCAGAAAGTATATCCAGAACTATCCAGACATTGTGTCCAGGTACACTATTTCTAGAACACTTGTGACAGGTGATCTGATTGAATCATGCTCCCAGTAGCTCTGATGGAATTAGCATGGTCTAGTAAATAACTAAAGCAAAGACATAAACAGAACACATGCTCAGCTATTCAAAGCCAGAGTCTTTGAGTGGAGAAATTCTGCCCGTGGTTTAAACCAATGTCCCATGCTAAATAAGTTTTCAAATGTCCATGGCTTAGATATTTGGCCACGCTATGGAGAAGGCATTACAGAATTACACTCAATTTGTATTTGAAAACTGGCAAAACATTTCAATGGGCCATTTGAAAAACCAGTAAAATGAAAGTAAATGCGTGTTAATAGGTCATGTACTATGTGTTGTGGGGTCTGATCACAGTTAGGTTTCCCTTCAAGAAACACTTCTCTACATAGGCAATGGAAATATAATTTGTTAGAGGGTATCCATTTTTTTTTTTTACAGTAAGGAACACCCACTAATACAAAATGGAGGCATCGGATGTTAAGATTTGCTAATAAATTAGTGATTGATTCAATTTTAACAAAAAATGGGATTTTTCTATCAGGCTATTTGAAGCTTATAAAAGTCACCTTACTATAATAAACCTAGTTGTGTTACTTTGTTCAAAAGCTGAAAATTTTTATAGCTGATCTTCGTTTTGGCAAATCATCAAATAGCTCACAGCAGACTTATTAATAGAATTTTGCTGTGGGAAAAAAGTGGATGGGGTTATACAAAGAATTAGTAGCACGATGAGAGGAAACAATAAGAGAATAATAGAGTCTTTCACTGAAGAAATAGAACCTTTCATATCCTTGGCAAATCAGACATCATCTGTTTGTTTTATTTATTTATCTTTTTTAAAGAAGGTCTGGCTAGTTTTAACATTCATTTTCAGTCAGGTGGCCAAAAAGAGTAGTCTGAAATGTCAACAATGTGAAGAGCCAGAGAAAAGACCAGTCCGCAGTCACAGTTGCTGGGACTAATGGATACTCTAGTTGTGTTGGGAAATGTTACTGGAATGATGTGGACAATTCCACATAATGAAGAGTATGTCAGCTGGAGGTGGGAGAGGGGAGTGGGGCAAGGCTCATCTACTGAAGCACACTTTACTTGAAAATGCCCTAGTGTTATCAAATGATATAATGTATCCTAATTAAAAACAATTATGTGAATGATTTCCTGGGTCACAAACATAGGGTTTTATTCCAGGTTAGACTTTTCACAGGAAAACTACAAGCACTCAAGAGATGCTTATTGGACGAATGCATGCATTGTTTATTATGCCTTAAAATGGGCCATTAAAATCAAGACAGGAAATATTTTGACAAAGATGACCAACAAAAAAAAAAAAGAAAGAAAGAAAGAAAGAAAGAAAACTCAAAGCTTTATTAATAGAGCAGAAAGTGAAAAGAAATTTGTGAAAACCCGAAGGAATATGTTTCAGCATCATTAGATCCTGTGAGAAAGACCAGGATGTGGGAGTGAGAGGAGAAAAAAGGAAATAAAATTCTTCACTTGTGCTCAAATTGTTTAAAAAGTTATTTCAAAGTTATTACTATTCTCTCAAAGTTACATGATCTTTTAATAATAGACTTTTAGATTCAGACACTAAGAATCTTTGGAGCTGAGACGAAAGGATGGACCATCCAAAAACTGCCCCACCCACGGGTCTATCCCATAATCAGCCACCAAACCCAGACACTATTGCATACATCAGCAAGATTTTGCTGAAAGGACCCTGATATAGCTGTCTGTTGTGAGGCTATGCCAGTGCCTGGCAAACACAGAAGTGGATGCTCACAGTCAGCTATTGGATGGATCACAGGGCTCCCAATGGAGGAGCTAGAGAAAGTACCCAAGGAGCTGAAGGGGTCTTCAACCCTATAGGTGGAACAACAATATGTACTAACCAGCACCCCCAGAGCTCGCATCTCTAGCTGCATTTGTAGCAGAAGATGGCCTAATCGGCCATCATTGGGAAGAGAGGCCCCTTGGTCTTGCAAACTTTATATGCCCCAATACAGGGGAAAACCAGGGCCAAGAAGGGGGAGTGGGTGGCTAGGGGGGTGGGCAGAGGGTATAGGGGACTTTGGGGATAGCATTTGAAATGTTAATGAAGTAAATACCTAATAAAAATTGGAAAAAAGAATCTATAATGCACAGAAAATGTACATAAATAAAATGCATTATTTTCAGAAAACTATGAGCTAGACTTTGGCAAGAGTCTTCTTTTTGTGTGATCCCACTGCAAAAGGCAGAACGTCCAGAGTATGAGGGGGAGAAATGGATAAAACTCATGGCCTTAACAAGAGCCTACTGACAGGAGCCTGATATAGCTGTCTCCTGCAAGACTCTGCCAGTGCCTGGCAAATACAGAAGTCGATGCTCACAGTCATCCATTGGATGGAGCACAAGGTCCCCAGTGAATGAGCTGGAGAAATACCCAGGAAGCTGAAGGGGACTGAAGCCCCATAGAAGGAACACCAATATGAACTAGCCAGTACCCCCAGAGCTCCTTGGAACTATACCACCAATCAAAGAAAAATGGTGAACTTGTGGCTCTAGCTATATTTGTAGCAGAGGATGGCCTAGTCGGTTATCAGTGGGAGGAGAGGCTCTTGGTCCTGTGAAGGCTCTATGCCCTAGTATAGTGGAATGCCAGGACCAGGAATGGGAGTTGGTGGGTTAGGAAGCAGAGGGAGAGGAGAGGGGATTTTCGGAGGGGAAACTAGGAAAGGGGATAACATTTTAAATATAAATAAAGAAAATAATTTAATTTAAAAATTACAAAAAAAAAAAACCTTCATGGCCTTGAGCTCTTTCATAATCAATATAAACTTGGGTATGAAAGTGGAACGAACCTTCATGACCTAAACACTTCCTAGTGGGCTCCACTCCCTAACTCTGTAATATTGGGGATTAAATCACCCCACACATTTGGAAGGGTGGAAATACTCAAGTCATAGGTCCTTTGCTTAATTCCATATTAATCTAGACCATTCCAGAAAAGAGTCAATGAACTCCGAGATAGGAAGCTTGGCTTCTCTGGGGATAGGAGGTAGAGAGACTGGGAATTGAGCTGCAATAATGGAATCAAGACATCCGCTTTGTAATAATCTAACTAAAAGGTTAGAGCAGAAGAAATATTTTGTTGTTGTTGTTCACAACTCAGTAAAACACTGCCAAAGTAGCCAGTGGCCAGTGCCTACATCTTGATAGATTTTGTTGTCCAGAGATGACACCAATGTTTTCAAGGTAGATGAGAGAAATCTGGGACGTGGATCATTCTCAATACCTTCAAATCCAAACAAATTAGCATAGTACAACTCACACTTGTACCCTGGTGTCTTTGCTGGGGTTTCTATTGCTGTGAAGAGACACCATGGCCAAGGCAACGCTTATAAAGGAAATATTTAATTGGGACTGGCTTATAGGTTCAGAAATTCAGTCCATTTATCAAGGCGGGAAGCATGGCAGCATCCAGGCAGGCATAGGGCTGGAAGAGCTGAGGGTATCTACATCTTTGTTCTGAAGGAAAATAGGAAAAGACTGTCTTCCAGACAGCTAGGAGGACGGTTTCAAAACCTACTGCCACAGTGACACACTTCTTCCAACAAGGCCACACCTCCGAATAGTGCTACTCCCTGGGCCAAGCATATTCAAACCACCACATCTACCAAAAAGATCCCCAAACTTTGACACCCCCCCCTTTATTTTTATTACAAGGTCAGATTTCCTTTCTTTTTCAGTGGCAATCATTTTTGCTCTAAATTAATTAATTTCCTTTTTTCGTTGTTTAGGACACAGGTGTCATCAGTGGGCTAAGTAAGTCCCCTCAAACCATCACCTCACTGACTAACCCTTGGCACTGCTAACAGGTTCTTATCCTGTTTCAAATGGACACAGTAAAAGTTAGTCATTGATCAGGTAATTTCCAGCTCCTGTTTTTTCTTCCACAATAAATACTGAAGATTGGTTTTGGGGCTAGGCAAGTATTTTTTTATCTTACAGGGAAACTGATTCGGTTTCAGTGGGATTAAGTCTACATCTGTTACTAAGTAAATTGACATTGGGACTTTACTCTAGAAACTCATTTGCCATTTGCTTCATTGTTCCTGTGTCAAACTAGGGTCCAAGGGCTCTTCAGTGAAATCAGAAGTGTGATTCTGCCAGCCACGAATTTCTTACCAGATAGGAGGAAGTCAAAAAAAAGATCATTTGGCAACGCTTTCCTTCTTACGGAGTGAAGAATATATTTGCCTCAGAAAGACAGAAGCAAAAATTGGAGAATCAGTCTAGGATACATTATTGACTTTTGTTCGAAATAAATAAGAGCAGTGGGGAAGTAATGGCCATTGTAGAATCTTGTGACATGGAAAGATACCTTAGATTCTAATTGCCCCTCTCTTACTACAACTTTTCACCCTTGCCCAGTGTACTTGTATACAGAGTTTAAGAGTGTATTAATGAAGTAGGTACAAGACTCACTGAGGGATCAGGTCAAAAGACTTGGGTCTTTGCCCAAGTCTGTGACTAATTTTCCTGGCTGACATTGAACACCTTCCAGAATATCTATGGACCTTATTTTCTCATACATTGGTAAACATTACATCATCTTATAGGGTCCTTTCCAGCTATAGAACTCCATGATTCTAGAACTCTGTGGTGTGTCAATAACTTATGTTTATTTCTCTGTTATTAGCTCATCTGCTCTCTGCTTGGATAGAGGATATTAAATTACTATTCGCACCTGGATTTCTACTAGGATTGGGCATGTCACATATGTTGTGCACATAGACCTTAGGAATTCTAAGATATATGAAATTACATTATATAAATTACGTTCCAGACTCTACTGCACATAGACATAGTAAAACTACATGGCTGAAAAAACAGTAGGAGGCTAATAACAATTAGCTTTAGAATACTGTTGGTTTATAAGCCATATCCGATGATTTGCATAAACAATATGGAGCCTACATTATTTTCCCATTATCCACATGAAGTAGGAACTCTGGGGAATCATATAAGCATCTTTGATTATTCAAGCAATGTGTGGATGGCTATCCCAGCTGTGGAACCATATTCTTCCAACTTAAACTACTTTCTATTCACTGAGTCTTCTTGATCCTCAGTGACATACACACTGCCCTTAATGTCATCAGTTACTGCAAGAGGTAGGTTCACAGAGGAGGAAGCTAACATAGAATTATCCTTTAGAAAGTGCTTTAATAGGAGCATGGTAAGCAAGGGTGAGGGACATGAACGGCACAAGGTGAGAGCATTGTAGACATTGTGACACATTAGAAGACCCACTCAAAAAAGAACACACATAGTATGTAATCACTGATAAATCTATATTAGCCCAAAATCTTGGAATACCCATGATACAATGCACAGACCATATGAAGTTCAAGAAGAAGGAAGACCAAAGTATGGATGCTTTAGTCCTTCTTAGAAGGGGGGAACAAAATACTCACAGGAGGTAGAGGGTGGTAGGGAATTGGGAGGAAGAAAAGAGGAGAAGGGGAAAAAGGGGGGGACAATATCAGGTATGGAAGGAGATAGGAATGATATTCAGAGGATCAGGAAATTGAACAGAGGTGTGTAGCAATGGGGGATGGAGAACTGAGGGTTGCCACCAGAAAGTCCCAGATGCCAGGAAAGCAAGAAGTTCCCAGGACCCCATGGGGATGACATTAGCTGAAACACTCCACAAAGTGGAGGGAGAACCTGTCAAGAACATACCCAGAGATTAGGCTTGGCCCCCCGGTTGAGGGATGGGGACACCCACCCATCTCCAAAATTTTAACCCAGAATTGCTCCTGTCCAAAGGAAATACAGTGACAGAGAGTGGAGCAGAGACTGAAGGAAAGGTCATCCAAACATAGACACCAAACTCAGACACTATTGCTGCTGCCAAGAAGTGCTTGATGATAGGAGCCTGATATAGTTGTCTCCTGAGAGGCTCTGCCAGAGCCTGAACAACACTGATGCAGATGCTTGCAGCCAACCATTGGACTAAGCACAGGGACTCCAGTGGAGGAGTTAGGGGAAGAACTGAAGGAGCTGAAGGGGTTTGTAACCCCATAGGAAGAACAACAATTTTGACCAACCAGAACTCCCAGAGCTACCAGGGACTAAACCACTAACCAGAGGGACCCATGGCTCCAGTTGTGTATGTAGTAGAGGATGGATTATCTAGCATCAGTGAGAGGAGAGGCCCTTGGTCCTGTGAAAGCTTGATGCCCCAGTGTAAGGGAATTCCAGGATGATGAGGTGGGAGTGGGTGGGTGGCAGAGCACCCTCATAGAAGTAGGGAAGTTGGATAGGGCGTTTTTGGAGAGGAAGCTGGGAAAGGGGATAACATTTGAAATATAAATAAATAAAATATTCAATAAAAAAAGAACCTGGAAGTCAGATCTTGAAACCAAGGGCTAGGAAAGATAGCTATTACATATAGATGGATGGGGTGGTAGCTCAAAGGAGAGGGCCACTTCAGAGAACTCCTCTGAACAAAGATTTTCTGACTTTTATGAGTTTGCAGGGGTTTGTGGGAAGTCCTACACCATGTGTTACTAAGTCTAGCATAGGCTGCATGCCAAGAAATCAGGTCCTGGACAGGACCATTAGCTTAGTCTGCAGCTGCAAATAAGAAAGAGATAGATAGATAGGTAGATAGATAGATACATACATACATACATACATACATACATACATATGTACATACATACATAGATACATACATAGGTAGGTGGATAGATAGACAGATAGATAGATAGATGATAGATAGATAGATAATGAATGGGGAGATAGATGATGGATGGATGGATAGAGATAGATGATAGATGGGTAGAGAGATAGGTGATAGATGGATAGATAGATAGATAGATAGAGATAGATAGATAGATAAATAAATAGATGATGGATGGATTTAGAGATAGAGATAGATGATAGATGGATAGATAGAGATAAGAGAGACAGAGATAGAGAGATAGATAGAGGTAGAGAGATAGAGATGATGGATGGATGGATGGATGGATGGATGAGAAATAAACTCTGATGATGGATGGATGGATAGATAGATAGATAGATAGATAGATAGATAGATAGATAGACAAACAGATAGACTGTCACAGTCTGACTTCTGAGAGAGAAGAGCAGCTGGAGTGGCTGTGATCTAACTGCAGCAATTTAAATATAAGAAGGAACGCTTGAAGGAAGACAGACATTGTATTTTCACATTAGTTTGCATCTGGTGATGAGCGGAAAAACCCAAGAAGTTTACACTGGTCATCAAATATTTTTAAACACACTTTGAAAACCAAAAACAAAAAGCAAAACCCAAGGCAGGTCCTCACCATGTAGAGCACACCAACTTCAAACCCTTGTTCCTCCTGCCTCTGCCTTCCAAGCGCTGAGATTAGAGGCCTGTGTTGTCATACTTAGCCCAAATACTCTTCAATGAAATGACATACAACTCTGTGACAGGGAAACAGGAATGGAGAAAGCCATCAGGCTTCACATGAGACAGAATATCCCCCTGACTTTGGTTTGTATGGGAAATATCCTCCCAGAGGCTCATGGGTTGATCACTTGGTCCTGGCTTAGTGGTGATGTTTGGGAGGTTGTGGAACCTTTTGGAGGTGAACCCTTGCTAAAAGAAGTATGTCACTGAGCCTGAAATTACAAGATTATAGCCTCGTCTCACTTCCTGTTTTCTTCCTGCTCTCTTACTCGTGGTCAGCGTCATGCCCCTGTTGCCATGCCTTCTTCCCCACTGTGATGGACTGTATTTCTCTAGAATTGCAAGCCAGAATAAGCCCCTCCTCCCTGTCCTGGTTGGGTTTGTTGTCAACCTGGCACAATTTACACTTATCTGAGAAGGGGGAATCCCAATTGAGAAAATGTCTATATATGCTAGGCCTGTAGGCAAGCCTATGGTGCATTTTCTTAATCTGATATGAGAAGGCCTGGTCCACTATGGATAGTGTCACCCCTGAGAAAGGGTCCCTATGGTGAATAAGAAAGAAGGTTGAGCAAACCTCAGGGAATGAGCCAGTAATCAGGTTACTCCATCCCTTCTGTTTCATTTCCTGCCTTGGCTTCCTTTGATAATGGACTATGATATGGAACTGGAAGTTGAAATAAAACCCTTTCTTCTCTAAGTTGTTTTTGGTCACAGGGTTTTATCATAGCAATACAATTCTAAGACAAGCCTGGAGCAAAAAGACTAGAACCCCCTCTCTTGATAGAGTCTCCTTGTAACAAATAACATGTCTTACAAAGATTTTGTGGATTCCAAAAGTAGAAGCATGTGGGTGCTGTGTAAATAAGTTATAAAGGGTGGTGACCTGAGGGGGGAAAGGAGTTTTTTGAACCTATGTCCTGTTCCATTCTCAGGAGTACCTTTTTTTCTTCTTAAAAAAAAAAAAAAAAAAGTCACTATTTCTATAACTACTCATGTATTCCTTGTTTGAATCTTTATTTTACTACCAAGAAGCCTGGAAATCTCAGGAGATGATCCCTAGACTCAGATCTGAACCAGCAGATGCACTACTGGGGGAAACTGAGGCTCATTTCCATCAAAGTCTAAATGATGAGTGCTGTTGCTCTACCTGGTCTGATATCTCTGTGGCAAATGAAAACTAAAGAGTTGTAAGGCATCCGATGTGAACAATGTGTGTGTGTGTGGGGGGGGGGGGGGGGGCGCGGCAGGACTCCGTCAACAAGCAGTGAAAGAGGATGCGCAGAACTAGCTCCAGTCAGGCTCTGCAAAGGAGGGAGGTGGGAGCTGAAGGACAAGGACAAAGACTGAACACAGGGAGAAGCACAGTAGGAGGTCAGACAGTCTAACTGCCCTGCCACTCCCCTCCCTCCACAGACCCAGTAACATCTGCTTTCCTCTGTTAAAGGGAAACACACCTAATCTTTCTTTAGGACTTCCATTAGCGTTACAGATTGTAAAGGGGACTGGTGAGACAGCTTCATGGGTACGCCAAGCCTGACAACCCTGAGTTTCAGCCCCAGCCCCACGTGGTAAAGAACTGTTTTCAACACATTGTCTGCTTTTTTTTTTTTAACCCATACTCACACGTACTCACGAGCACACACACACACACACACACACACACACACACGAACACATACATGTATGTGTGTGCACACACGAATATTTAAAAGAAAAAAGAAAATCAACATGCGTAAGAAATCTCTTTCCTAATCACAGAGTGGGGGAATGAAACTGCATGGAAATTTTGAAAAATAACCCCCCAAATGAGACACTCTAAATAACGTGACCTTGCTACTAGGCATCAGTTTAGCACAGGGTCAGTCTTTCTCTCTCTCTCTCTCTCTCTCTCTCTCTCTCTCTCTCTCTATCAGATGGAATTTTTCCAGAAGATTGATTTTCTGCAAGAAGAGTCAAAAAGACAACACACTAAGCTAGAGGGAAGCAGGAAGAGCCTTTAAGACTATCGTTTGCACTAAACTGGTCACAAGGAAGCAAATGTTGCTTTAAAAGCTTTTCGAAGAGCATCTCAGCCCAGCTTGCTCAGAGATGGAGATCATCGCCTCCAGCTGACCTCTAATTACCTAGTTTGGATTGGAGCCACACCGATTATGTGCCACCAAATGGATTTCACTGGAATTCAGATTTTCTAAAAATAAAACAGCCAAGAAGCCGGAGCGAGTACCAGTCTCCTTGGATGATTCATCCCAAAGACTAAACTTAGCAAGGCTGTGATGTCTGCTTGCCAGAGCACTCGCTGTCTTGTTCTCATGGGTAGGAAATGTTGTCTTCTTCTAATATCCTTGAAAATCAGCCATTCTGTCGAAAGCCACACGTGTCTGGGAGACAGAACGATGGCTTTCAGAGAGCAAACCTGGCCCTCTAGCCTGGGGCTACTGCCATGGTGACAGCGAGTGGTACCCACAGCAGATGAGATGGCTCTGTGACTGAGCCAGAATGGAAAAACACAGTATCACGAACTCACAACTGACTATTATCCAGTGGACGGATGACAGCTCTCACCGACTGACCTTCCACTGTGAGTGAAGACTATCAATATCACAGAAGCTTCGAGGGAGGGTTATGCTGTGGGAGACTCAGTCCTTGCTCAAGGTCCTTGCCTCCATGATAATTAAAAGGTCAAAGTGGACTGGAGGAAAGTATAAGATTGATAACTAGCTAACAACTCTGTTTTATCTGCTGGGTGAAGAAGAACGATTTACCTAACATCTCTGAGCTTCTTCCATCAGCAAAACACAGGACAAGAATTGTGAGAGTCATAGTGCCACTCTTTTTCATTAATTAATATATTTACTTCACATCCTGATCCATGGCCCTTTCTTCCAAGTCCCCCCACACACAGTCCCTCCCCCATCCTCCCTCCTCCAACAGGGTGGAGGCTCCCCCTGGATGTCCACCCACCCTGGCACATCAAGTCTTTGCAGGACAAGGCAGCCCCATTAGGGGAATGGGACCTATAGACAGGCAACAGATTTTGGGAAAGCCCCAGCCCCGGTTATTGGGAGAACTGCATGAAGACCGAGTTGTACGTTTACTACATATGTGTGAGGGGTGGAGGACCAGCCCATGCTTGCTCTTTGGTTGGCAGTTCAATCTCTGAGAGCCCACAATTGTCCAGGTTAGCATAGTGCCGCTATTAAATGAAAAGGTTGTTGTTGTTGTTGTTGTTGTTGTTGTTTTAGAACATGAGTAAATATTTGTTTATAGCTAGACAGCACAAACACTTACTGACGACTTGGAGCAGCTTGTGTTTAAATAGCTGGTGATGACCTTCCCCCATATTCACTGCCTCTCCATTCTTCCTCGGCCTGCCCAGTGTAGAAGCCTTGGGGCCTTTTAACTGAGGACAGCTAGGAAAATAGTAATGTTTGTCCTAGAGCAAGGTGAGAGAAGTGTGATAGATAGAGGCAACATAGCTAAGTGGTGTCTGTAATGGAGTTGCACAAATGTAAACTGCCAGCCTTTCGTCCCTGTCCCCACCCGACGCCTGGCCAAGGAAAGGGAAATGAACATATTAGATGACCAGGTGTTTGGTTAGAGACGAGGGGAGGAGACGTTGCTCGGCTTGGTACACTGCCATTCCGTTAATTGAACAAAACACATCTTACCTGCACTCGCTGACCTAAACACCTGTCCCCAATGATGGCTACCTTCCCTGCATAATTACACTCTGCTTTTGAGCTGGGGTTGAGGCCAGCAGCCACTGGCTCTACCAAAAGATCTGAGCTGACGTCTACAAAACAAAGATAAAGAAGGAGGATGGAGGAGGGGGAGAGAGAGAGAGAGAGAGAGAGAGAGAGAGAGAGAGAGAGAGAGAGAGAGAGAGAGAGAGAGAGAGGAATCTAAAACAGTGGTTCTAAACCTTTCTACTGCTGTAACCCTTTAAAACAGTTTCTCACATTGTGGTGACCCCCCCACACACACACACATAATTGTTTTTATTACTACTTAATAACTGTAATTTTGTTACTGTTATGAATTGTAGTGTAAATATCTGTGTTTCCAGATGGTTTTAGGTGACCCTTTGGAAAAGGTGGTTTGATTCCTGAAGGGTCATGACCCATGGGGTGAAAACCGCTGACGTAGAATGAAGGACGTGAGTAAATGTTTTCTGATGCTTGTGAATAAGCCGAAGATATTTGTGTGTGATCCTTTGTCTTAGTTAGGGTTTTACTGCTGTGAACAGATACCATGACCAAGGCAACTCTTATAAAAAAAACAAAACAAAACAAAACAAAAAAAACAGCAGTTAATTGGGGCTGGCTTACAGGTGCAGAGGTTCAGTCCATTACCATCAAGGTGGGAGCATGGCAGCATCCAGGCAGGCATGGAACAGGCAGAGCTGAGAGTTCTATGTCTTCATCCAAAGGCTGCTAGTCGAAGACTGACTTCCAGGCACCTAGGCTGAGAGTATTAAGCCCACACCCACAGTGACACGCCTATTCCTACCAGGTCACACCTATTCCAACGAGGCCACACCTCCAAATGGTGCCACTCCCTGGTGCAAGAACCTACACACCACCACATCCTTTCACTGTCAATTTCTGTCTGAGAGGAGTAACAGATACCCCAGTAATCGTCTAAGAAGCCAGGAGTTGTATAGCTCAGGGGTAGAGCTCTTATCTGACTTGTCTTAGTCCTGCAGTTTGATCTTCAGCACTGCAAAACAAGAACCACAAAAACAACCACATGCACACATACACATACAGATACACACACACACACACACACACACACACACACACACACACACACCGCACTGGGGGGGGGAGTTTTTCAAATGCTGTAGCCATGACCGAGGCTTTCAATTTCTAGGGAGATAAGTTTTGAATTGGAAATGGTTTTCTTTTACTTTAGACACACACCTTTATGTTTGACATCCCAAACAGTCAGGTTTTAAAAAAATTAGAAAGTTTTGAAACTAGTTGTGTGTAGGATAGAGAAAACACAATTTAATGAGAAAATATAAAGCTGAAAAATGAAACTATACTTATTATCCGAACAGCAGATATTCATGAGCAAACAAATAAACCCTGAATGACATAGGGTAAGATATTTCGCCTTTCTGGGCCTCAGCTGCAACATCTGTTTGAAGGAGTTAGTATCTTAGCTGCCATATCTGTATGAAGCAGGTAATACCTCAGCTGAAATGCCTGTATGGAGAGACTAGTAATATTTGCTCCACCGACTAGTCTTCAAGGGCTTTGATATAAACAACAGAAGACTTAAGAATATACTGTCTTAAAGAATAAAGGCCAAATTTTGTGATTTTTTTTTTATTGTCCTGTCCTGCCTTTCAAAGGTGGATGGAGTTCCTCAGTCTGTTCTATACTGACTTTTGTTCCTATTGTGACCTGCTTCTAATAGGCTGTGGAGAATGATGCTTTAAAAATATATATATCAAACTCTTCTTGGAGGGCTCTGAGCCATAAACCAAAAGTTGTATGACCTTCCAGCCATGATAATGGCTTGAAGAAATGCCATTGTTAAAAGCAGAGCAGAGTGGCACGGTCCTAAGAGTCATGAGAGATGCGAAGGACACTCTCTTTTAATGCCATTGTGCGCTGTCTCTGCTTTAGCAGACATTTATCCCTCTAATAGAGAAAGTGAATGATTCCACAAGATAGAACTTCACACTGGAGTGTCCAGGAAGCTATGGAATTCACAAGACAGAAAACAAATAAGAAAGCCCTACCACTGCCCTGCTATGCCAATGTTATTTACTATAACATTCCCCTTGAAAACAACCAAGACACAGACCTTTGTGGCAATCCCCTGTAGTTTCCACATTCCCTGTTTTCTTTGAAAGCAGCAAGTACACTGCTCCGGTAGTAAATGTTCAATAAAAATTCGTTTTAATTGATCTTCATACCCACCTTATTAACTAGAAAGCTGTGCTGGATATCTTTTCCTTTCTTTCTTTCTTTCTTTCTTTCTTTCTTTCTTTCTTTCTTTCTTTCTTTCTTTCTTTTTTTCTTTTTTTAGTAAGGATAGGATTTTATTTTGCTCATATAGGCAGTAGGTACCTTTACATTGATACTTTTTTTTAACCTTACTTTTTTATTAGATATTTTCTTTATTTACATTTCAAATGCTATCTCGAAAGTTCCCTATATCCTCCCCCCACCCCTGCTCCCCTACTCACCCACTCCAACTTCAGGGCCCTGGCATTCACCTGTACTGGGGTATATAAAGTTTGCAAGACCAAGGGGCCTCTCTTACCAATGATGGGCGATTAGGCCATCTTCTGCTACATATGCAGCTAGA
>NC_034610.1:36079938-36092824 GCF_900095145.1 Mus pahari
TTTTAAATCCGAGTCTTGCTTTTTGGGTGTGTTGGGGTATCCAGGACTGGCTGAGGTGGGAGTGTTGGGTTCTGATGATGGTGAGTGGTCTTGGATTCTGTTATTAAGATTCCTACGTTTGCCTTTCGCCATCTGGTAATTTCTGGAATTTATTATAGTTGTCTCTGGTTGGAGCTTGTTCCTCCTGTGATTCTGTTAGCCTCTGTCAGCAGTCCTGGGAGTCCAGCTCTCTCCTGAGTCTCAGTGGTCAGAGTACTCTCCACAGGCAAGCTCTCCTCTTGCAGGGAAGGTGCACAGAGGCCTGGCGTTTAGACCAGCCTTCTAGCTGAAGATGTAGGCCTGAAATGGGGCCTGTTCCAGAAGATGTGTCCCCTCTGCAGTTTGCACACTCACCTGCACAGACTAGACTCTGAGAGACCCTGGGCACAATATGGCTCTCTCACCTGCCCTGGTGGACAGAGCCTTCCCGGGTGGTCACCTTTCTTCTGGCGGGGAAGATGCCCAGATTTCTGGAGCCCGAAACAGGGTCTGTCCCAGAAGCTGTGTTGCTTCTGTCTGTCCGAGAAACTGCGTAATTTCTACAGTCCACACTCTCACCAGTGCAGACTGGAGCCTTGGCGACCAGGAGTAAAGTTGGCTCCCTTACCAGCTCAGGCAGTGAGAGCCCTCCCAGGTGGACACCTCTCCTCTGGCAGGGAAGGTACCCGGATGACTGGAGCCAGAAACTGGGTCTGTCCCAGAAGCTGTGTTGCTTCTTCAGTCTGCCCTCTCACAGGTGCGGACTGGAGCCTGGGTGGCCCGGAGCACAGATGGCTCCCTTAACAGCTCAGAAGGTGTGAGCACCCCCAGGCGGACACCTCTCCTGTGCTGGATTTCTATTGAACATGATCATACTAGAAAATTTCTCAGACTTCCAATGTTTTACTGTGACAGATTGTTGAAACTCGTGCTTTTATGAAAAGTCATTAAGGGCCTGGGGAGAGGAGCTACAATTATCAAGAAGTTATACTGATACAGTTCTTGTGGGATAGAATGGGTTGCATAAACAAAAAGCAGGTCCATCCCTTTTATAGGGGGCCATTTTTCTTCTTCCTTCAATATTATGACACAGTCAAGGAGGAGGTCCCTAGATTTAGATTTTTCTAGATTAAAAACAAATCATGATTCAAGTAAAAAGGGGTAAGACTGTTGACTTTGTACATTACCTGTAGTGAGCATTTTGTTTCAGCATCACAGGCTAAGATAGGCATGGCACTGCGGGTGTAAACATAGACATTATCTGTGTTAAGGAAAGAGAGCTGCAGCATAGATGGCTTCTGTGCATTCAACGGCAAATGCAAGATGTTTCCCATGGGTTAAAAAGAGCCAGGAAGCAATGCATCTGCCATCCCTCCTCAAAGACCTGCAGTGGAAGTCCCTGGTCATCTAGGACTCAGTGATGACTAAGAACCTTCCCTGAGGATCCTCTCAACATTTAGAAGGCATATGCCGCAGAGCGGGATATAAGGGTTGATTTCTCCTTTAACTGATCCTAGCGGATAGCCAAGGCTTTCTCTTAGTATTTTTAAAATGTTTATTTCATTTTATTTGTGTGTGTGTGTGTGTGTGTGTGTGTATGTATGTATGTTGGCCTCATGGAGGCCATAAGAGGCCATCAGATCCCCTAGAGTAGGAGAGATGGAATGCTTCCCAATATGGGTGCAAGTGAAGTATGTAGTTTTAACTGCTGAGCCATCTCTTCAGCCCTTTTTATTAATTGCATATATATATATATATATATATATATATATATATATATATATATATGCTTGCCACAGTCCGTGTGTGAAAGTCACAAGACAGTTAGCTGTAGTAGGTTTCATCCTTTTACCAGAATCTAAATCAAGCTGTCAAATCTGGTGTTCCAGAAATCTAATTCAAGTTGTCAAATTTAGTGCCAAGGACTTTCACCTGCTGGGTCATTTCACAGGGCCCCCATTTCTTCCATTTAGTTAAGTGCATTGAATTTTGCTGTATGCCTTTACTTTATTTTGGGTCTTCTGCTGTTGATTTTTTTTAATGCTGTATTTTAATGAAGTACTGTATCTTAGAGTCATAATTTAAGTTATATATATATATATATATATATATATATATATATATATATATCAGTGTTTAATAGGTCATTTAGTTTTCTTTGTCATTTATTATTTCAAGGTATGTGTGTGAGAGAGGAGGGGAGGGAGGGAGGGAAGGTGGGAGGGAGGGAGGGAGATGGGGGGAGAAAGCTAAATGGTAGACATGTGTATACAAGTGTGTGTGCATGTGTATTCATGTGGAAGTCAGAGGTCAACCACAGGCAGGTATAACTTTAAAAAAAAAAAATCAGGATCTGTGATTGAACTGACAGTCACCTGTTAGCTGAGGCTGTGGGCCAGTGAGCTCTGGAGACCCTCCTGTTTCCCTCGCACATTGACAGATTACCAGCTCACATCACATGGCTGTCTTTCCATGTGCATCCTGGGGCTCTAAGTCAGGTCTTCCTGCGTTCAGGGTAAGCAGGCCTTTGCCAATGGAGATATCAGCCTTGGTTCAAGTTTTACTACGCTGATAGACATAAAAAGTCACATCTTCATAGAAAAGTTCATTTAAAAGAATATCCACATCCTTGATTAAAAAGAAGAGTGATCCCCAAATTCACTGTGGCATTTGGTATAAAGTATGAGAGTATTACTCAAAGCTTAAGATAAATAAAACACCAAAATGCCACTGACCAGCAGTCAGGGTTCATTCGCAATGAATGGTTGGCTTAGCTGACATTAGGTGACCTTTCCAACTGACCATCTACAGCCCGTGAGCATTTCTCAGAGTGTCAGAGACCGATTAATCAAAAGCACTAAGAAAACAAGAGAGAAGACTTGCTGCAAGTTCTCACTGTTTGCTAACCTAAATAAAACAACCCCACACTGGGAAAATTTAGCCGTTCCTGCATAGGACTAGCATGAGCCGGTAAATTTGGAGGTCTTACAAATCTACAGGGCGAACTGAAGATACAGGAGCATATCACCATCAGGGTACCAGCAAGACTTATGGACTCTAGTTTCTGAATTACACTTTGAAAATTTAAGGAAGAGACAGGAAGTGGGGGGGGGGGAGTCCTTCCCTGGGACACATGAGACAAGCAAACAGGACTTACAAGGTGTTGGTATCAGGATCTCTGAAACCCATGACATCACATAGGTGGGACCTGCACACCTATTGCCAAGGCAACAGCCACCATATTCCTAGAATCCACTTGGCTCACCTCCCACCTTTACCTGTGATTATGTCATCCATATATAAAGAAAGCCCCCCCCCCGACCTCTCTCTCTATCGTCCCCCCTTCTCTTTCTGCTGCCACCTTGCCCCCCTCTCTCTTTCTCAATAAACCTCATGTGGAACTGTTTGGCCTGGCGTGGTCCTTCTGAAGCTGATCGAAGGCCAAGATCATTTCACAAGGGAATTAAGGGGTTTAACCCGAAGGCCAACAGCTCTCTAAGCTTCACCTAGACTTTTTGTATTTTGAATTTTTCTACATTCTGCCCACCCGAGTTTATTCTCCTGACCTTTTTTTCTTTCAATTAGATCTCAACTGAGTCCTTACTGGGAGCCATGAGCTACACTAGATTGTGATTTATAAAGAAAGAAGAAATAAATATTCTCTTAACTCCGGGAGAAGTCACATACAGCAAACACTCTCCCCTTGAATCTTTATAAAGAGATGTGCATTGTTTTCAGAGTCGCAAATAAAGCCATTTGTACTTAAAGAGGCTATAAAACATACTCAATTATCTTAGCCAGGGAGGCAGATGAAGCTGACCTCAGGGCAGGGCACTTGGCTTTCCCACTGAGACTCAGCTTTGGGAGCTCTCTCCGGCCATCCTTCTTCATTCATACTTCCCAGTACTTCTTCTATTTTCAAATTCCTAACAACCTTCCTTCACCTTTGCCTTGGGCGAGGGTAATTAATTATCATTGATAAAATCCAACTGAAGGTCAAAAGTTTTGCAAGAAGAATAAGATGCGTTTGTCCACATTTCCACAGAAGGTCTAGAAAAGCAGACCTTACAGGGACACAGAGACCATCATATCATCCCTGTTCTTTAGAAGATTGATGTATTTTTTCCCCCTTAGGTTTGTCTAATCTTCATGAAGTTTGTGGGTATTGGGATAAGACCTTATTTCCTAGCTTGATGCTCTCCCATCTTCTGATACCTCCTCTGACCACGTTATGAAAAACTGAGACTGAACTGGGATATAATGAGAAAGAATGATAGAAGGAAAGGAGGAAAGAGGGGATCAGGAAGCAGGCAAGAGAATATTCAGGACGCATTTTGTGTGTGTGTGTGTGTGTGTGTGTGTGTGTGTGTGTATAACATGAAACTTTGCTAACACAGTTCTATTACTTGTTGACACAAAAGGCAAGTTGAAACCCATGGAGAGTGAAAAGGGAACTGGCGAAGGAGCACATTCAATAACCCAGAAAAAGAAAAAAAAACAAAACAGTGCTGCTGTCAGGAAGAAATGCTTTGCAGTGCTCCTCAAGGAGTCTCGTTTCACAGATTTTTATTTTATTTTATTTTGTTTTATTTTATTTTATATTTTGAAAGGGGACATGGAAGAAGTTATAATTGGTCAACAAAGCAGCATGTTTTTTTTTTTTTAAATGTGTCAATGCTCTCACATTTGTGTTAGGAAAGTATTAGAGCATTCAGGACCTTTGTTGTCTACACAGAGAAGACAGGAAATCTAGAGGCTACACCTAGGCTGCCTGGGGACACCTTCCCTACCCAGAGAAAGAGTGATTTCTGTTGCATTCCTTCAGCCCTGTGTGTCTTGCTTTCTTTACTTCCACACACCACAGGTCACATATAAACATAGACTGTATCCTTGTGATTCAAAACCTCTTATTCCTCCCAAGAAATCTTTAATCCCAACACTTGGGAGGCAGAGGCAGGCGGATTTCTGCGTTCGAGGCTATCCTGGTCTACAAAGTGAGTTCCAGGACAGCCAGAGCTTTACAGAGAAACCCTGTCTCGAAAAAGAAAGGAAGGAAGGAAGGAAGGAAGGAAGGAAGGAAGGAAGGAAGGAAGGAAGGAAGGAAGGAAGGAAGGAAGGAAGGAAGGAAATCTTTAAAAATAGACTGTTGCGAACTGCCGTAAAACGGGGCGAAAAGCAAATCTTCGAAACTCGGTGGAAAAGGTTCTAACACTTTTTATTTATTCATAAACTGCAAAAAGCAAATAAATGGCGAAATGGGCCCACACTCGTATATGCACACACATCACACACACGCCTCACTAACCTTTCCGGTCTGACCAGCATGGCCTGACTGGCAGCAATGTCCTACCTTGCTTTCAGATCCTCTGGAGCTGAGTTGAGCTGAGCTGTGCTCAGCAGTGCAGGCTTGTGGTCTGTGTGGGCATCTGCATGGAGACCACGGAGGATGCTGTCTCCATTTGACCTTCGGGAACTGAGTGATTTTGTTGTGCCAGACCGGAGTTTTTAAACTAAAATCAGCCAATTACAACTCAGGCGGTCCACACATTACTTCAAGCGCTTCTTTATCACTCACATGCATACACGCACTCTCTGTGGCCTGGTTTTCACAGTTATCTAGGGCTGCTGGCTGACACGGTCCATGCCATTGCCCCACGTGGGCTTAGGCGGTGGACATGAGTTATTCTTTATCACTCATACCCACTCTCCATGGCTTGGTTTTCATGACTATCTAGAGCCTCGGGGAGTACAGCCCCTGGAAGCTCGGGGCTGAGGCTGGGGGCAGCTTTTACAGCATCTGGAAAAATGCCTTCTGAGGCCATGTGTCTATCAGGACTGAAGTATCGTGTGTAGGACCTTCATTGTACTGATTTCAGGGATATAAAGAAGTCTCTTGCCTGTAGGATGGCTTTGACTCAAGACCCTTCCCAGGAACCTTCTGTTTCTCTTCTCCCTTCCTAAAACCCAATGGAAAGTCCAACAGACATTCTTCCAGTTATTTATTACTCTTAGGGTTTGAACACAACTAGTGAGAACTCCGATTACAATCTTTAGTAGCAAAAACTCGCCAGGTTGTAAGACTTCAAGATCTATCTTGACAATCTTACATTCTAGGTCATCTAGGCTTTAGATGAGTTCACAGATTCTTTATAGTTTTCTTATTTATCTTATTTATTTATATTTCCCCATTAAAAGAACTTTCTGCAAGAAAACTTGTTGGAAGAAAATACAAAATCGGGGGAATTATTTGCCACCAATTGCTAAAGTAGAAAAATAAAATCAAAGAAGATTAAAGTGCCATTCCAAAGGAAGGACGTTGGAAGGAGTCAATCTCTCCGTATGGAAGTATATTAGAACAGTCTCTTGTTGAGAACCAGCAGACTTGTAACAGAAAATTGATCTTTCTGGGAATAGGACAGGAGAAAAGAATAGCAAACTAGCCAAGCCAACAGAGTAACAACCCTGTCGTGTAGGGCTAGCATCACATCATCAATACCCAACATTCAGATTAATGATGGCCCTGGCAAGAGTAACTAACTATCCCATGTCACCAAGGCCGAGTCTGGAAGCGTGCAGCTGCCAATCAAAGCAAGGTAAAAATGGAAAGGAATCAAATTTAACCCGTGTCTCATTAGAGAAACCTGATACCTGTCTACCCACCCCCCTTCCTCAGAAACAACACTGACAGTTACCTTGTCAACACCCACAAAACACACTGTCAAAGACTTCTTCAGCCGAGAGCAGTCTGGACATAGAGTAAAAGACAGAGCAACCAACTTTCATCTCTGATTCAATCAACAACTAAATAAGCTATAGAGATAGGATGCTTTTAATGGCAGCCTTTAAAAAAAAAAAAATCATTACCTTTCTTGCAGGCACGCTAATCTGATTATGTACATTTTCGCTTGCTGCGTTTAAATTTACCTTAATTGCATATATAAGGAAATAAGAACTAATCTGTTTCACAGTGACAATTAATGAGACTATTTAAGACTTATTCAGAATAGTTTATAATTTCAGAACCCAAATAAATATTTGGTCAATAGAATGTGCCAGGGATTATATTTGGCAAAGAAGAAGTGCTTTATCTCCATCAAATAATAGAAGCAGATCCATTTGTTATTTTTTTCAAGGGGTGACAGCAAAATCAATTCTAAGGTGGGGGAAAGGAAAATGAGATTCTGAATTCTCAATATACCTTCTAGTTCCCCTTGACACACTAATTAGTCACCCACCCTCCTTTTTATGCCTGGAAGGGTGTTTGCTTAGAGAAAAACAGGAAACTGGCAAACCCTAGGATTGGCAGTGACTAATGACCAAGAGAAGTGGGAAGTGACAATTTCTTTGAATGGAGCCATTAGCTGCATGCTGTTAGGTTGTTTTGGTGGCTCCAGGCCTCTATATTCTAACATTCTCAATTGTTTACAGACATTCCTGTGGAGAGCTACAGACTGTACATCGCCCATCTTTGATAGTCCGTGGTTTGTAAGATTATAGAAGACATATCTTTTCTGGCTTGTTTCTTAACACCATTTTTGCTCCTCTCCTGAGATTCAAGATGATGTATAAAAGACAGTGTTTCCTCACCCCGTCACTTTGAAGAGTTTGCAGAAAGCTCTTTAAAAGTTTTGAATGTCAAGCATAAATGACAGAAACATTCCTAGGCTTGATAAAACAGTTACCTTCAGACTTTATGGCCAAAATTTTATACATATATATGTGAGGGGCTGGAAAGGCAGCTCAGAGGTTAAGAGCACCAGCTGCGCCTTCATAGGGCACACATGATTACTAGAATTACCTATCTGTGACTCCAGTCTCAGGGATCTAACGCCCTCTTCTGGCCTCGAGGGCTCCAGGCACTTGCATGGGACATAGGCATACATGAAGATTAAATACCTGTACACATAAAATTATGTATGTTACGATCTTATAACAATGAGGACTATTTCAACATTCATATTTTCAGAGTTCCAGGAAACAGCATGAAATTATATTTTGGAATTTACAAGAAAGTTTCCCACCTAGGAAAATATATGACTGAGTTGAAGTCCTTAAGGACTGGGAAAGTTCTAATTCATAAGAAAGGTTCCCCACTATTGTACTATGATGGGCAGATATTTATCTGTTGGTCCAAAACACAGCTCTCATCTCAAAATAAATGACATCATTGTCAGGCAGCAATGGGAGTGACTATTGCCAAGAAACATAGAATCAGATCGCCCACATTCACATATTTCAATGTGAAAATGATTGCATGAATATTGCTTTTAAATGTGAGATGTATCCCATAGGTTAATGTGTTTGAGCATTTGTCTACCTTGGTAATCTGGTGAGCCAAATGCAAGTTCTTTTATCCCAATTTAACGTGTGTGTGTGTGTGTGTGTGTGTGTGTGTGTGTGTGTGTAAAACGAATACAAGTTAAAGAGACCATATCAGAGTTCAAGAGAATTGGCCTGATAGAAGTGCAAGTACATAAGATAATGAGACCAAACCAACCAAAAGAAGTGGCTACTGCTGAAGAATCAGGTCTTGCAAGAATCAGGATTGAGAGCAAAGATGTAGTCATCTGCAGACAAAAAGGCAGGATCAAATCCAGAGCAGGAGTGGCAGGTTCCAGTTCAGAGGAACTAGCAGGTGCACAGTTAGACAGCAGTTCAATTGTCATGATCCACAGCTTCCATCGAGTAGAACGTAAGAGCCAGCAACAGTCAGGAATTTAGTGTATGACATGTACATTGCGTGTTAGATGACAACGACTGTCAGTTTGTGAGCTCAAGTGAGAGGGTTGCACTCATTTGCTGGTCTGTCCTATTCAGTAAGTTCCTGGACCTGTTTATTAAATATAACTTGAATATACCCATATGTCCATATAGCAATATTTCTCAACCCGTGGGTAGTGCCCTGTTTGGGCAGGTTAAAGGACCCTTTCACAGGGGTCACCTAAGACCATCCCAAATAACAGAGTTTTACATGACTATTCATAAAAGTAGCAAAATTACAGTTATGAAATAGTAATGAAAACAATGTTATGGTTGGGGATCACTACAACACAAGAAATTGTATTTATTAAAAGGCTGCAGCACTAGGAAGGTTGAGAATCACTGCCCTTTAGTCTCATTTTAGTTTGAGAAATTTATAGGGTGATGGAATTTCTACTGCCAGGAAAAAGCTATTTACTAGTCTGTGTTGCATGGATGGTCCTGGACAAATGGTGTTAGTCGATCTGTATAATCTTTCTCTTCTCTCAAAATGGAGTCAAAGACTGCTTGTTTAATGAAGTTTCTCAGGACAAAACAATTTGAAAAAAAAATACTGTTTTACACAATGTGGAATAACTTCAGGCAAGGAATAAAATGGTCTCAACATTTATGCTGACTTTGATCTTTTCTGTTCATAAAAGACATTTTTCTTTAAGAAATTTCCACTATTTTCTGCTGGTGGAAACGCTGAGTAAATTGCCAGCATTAGTGCAGAATAAGTCATAATTGTTTATCACCTCATAGCCATATCTTCTTTCACTCTCATTTGTGTCTTTTATTGTCGAGTCTCCAATACAGTGACCTTCTCTAGAATTTATTTGATATTTAGAGTCTTCTTTTTTTAAAAGAATTGCTTCGAGTTTTTAAAATCATTTATTTATATAATGTATGTGAGTACACTGTGGCCGTCTTTAGACACACCAGGAGAAGGCATCAGACCCCATTACAGATGGTTGTGAGCCACCATGTGGTTGCTGGGAATTGAACTCAGGAACTCTGGAATAGCAGTCAGTGCTTTTAACCCCAGAGCCATCTCTCCAGCCTGATATTTATAGTCTTTATAATTTCAGCAGGGAGTAGTGAAAGCTGCCACCTGTCTAGTAGATAACAGTCTTTTGTGAATTAGTGACATATGTTTTTCTTTTTTTTTTTTTTTTTTTTTTGTTTTTTTTTTTTTTTTTTTTGTTTTTCATCTTAGCCCAGTATCACTGAGCCATCTCATCTGACATGAGCACTGCTGGCTGTCATCGTGGTACACTGAACCTTGGATCGAGGTGTGGCTGCTTTTATTCTCATGCTAATTCGTGTCCCCCAAAACTGTCTGCGTGAGAACATCTAAACAAACAAAGCTCCTGAGAACACGCCCCCCAGTAGGTCCTGACTGGTAAATAAAGATGCCAGCAGCCAATGGCTAGGCAGAACTTTTAGGATTCTCAGGCTAGAGACAGTAAGGAAGGAGGGAAAGGAGGTGATCTGACATGCCAGAAAAGAGGGAGGAGAGGAGATGCCAGTCCGGAGAAGGTGCAGAACAGAGAGTATAGCCACCAAGTAGGAGCCTGAGAAGAGGAGCCCAAGAGGGCTGCCTGACTGGGCCCAGGGCAGCCAAATGTACCATAGGATTTAGGAAGTAATAACTCGGGATTATCAGAGGGAGGTGGATTAGCTATGTGGAGGCTAGGAGGTGGCCCAGACATTGAGCTGATTAAGGCATATCAAAATATAAAGGCTATGTTTGTGTCTTTCATTCAGGAACCCAGAACACTGAGGGAGGTTGGGGGGCAGAGTGGGGAGATATCATGGAATCTGCTGCCAGGAAAATACATAAAAACTACTCCTACATAGAGGGTCAGGTTTTGGTTTTTGTTTTTCTAGAAAGTCATTTCTGTCTCTCGAATGCTCTTGATCTCAGCAGAATAACTGATTTTCAGATATTTTCGAGGAAACCAAACATTTCTACCCATGAGAACGAACGAGGCAGACCCTCAGAGCTCTGGATCCTTTCCCTTGACTACTTGACTGGGGAAGCTTAAAATCTTGAAGTGAGAGCACCAATTTTCTCTGTCTGAAAGGAAATAGCCAGAAATTTGCCAAAGAGTTTTTTACAGTTATGGTTGAGAATTCTCATATGGTCACATACATGACTGAGGCTCCTAGATCTTTGCCACTTGTTTGTACACATATGTTACTAGGGGCTGGTAGAGGCTATAAATGGGTGCCCAAGTGCAGTTTGAGAAAAGTAGCAAAGATCAAACCAATCAGCCTCTTAGGGAAAGGAAAAATGGCTAATGTAGTAGCAATCTCCTAGTAGCTATTTGTTTTAAAAAATTTAGTGTCATTGAATTCAACAGAACAAGGGTCAACCATTCAACATTCTTTTCTATCCACGTGAGTTCAACTAATACAGAATTTTTCTACCATATTTATTAATCAGCCATACTCCAAACTAAGCTAAATTGGAATGCTACCTACCTGTGAAGATTACGTATCCTCCAAAATATACCTTTCTGACAAAAGTCATCTTGAGAACTTTTTTTATAAGAAAAAGTGCATTTACAAAGATGTCTCTATTATAGAGGTGTCTCCCTGGCTACAGAACAGAAAAAAATGACAAAGCCATCAGGTACCGCTCTAAAGAAGAAAGTATCTATTTAAATCTCTTAACAAGTCCTTTATTTAAGGTCTTTTCCTGGCCATTTTGTTATCACTGATCTTTTACCCACACACTTCTTTATTTTGCCAAATGCTTTATAGACCTTAACTCTGAACTTCGTGCATTTGACACATAATTTTTCCACTTTATCTCACCTAACAACTATACCTTGGAAAATGCAAATGTCGGAGAAATGACTCATCTAGAGTTAAAAAAAAAAAAAAAAAGGGGAACTATCAAAAAAAAAAAAACTAGCAAGCAAAAAAATTATAAAAGTTCTTCTTATAAATAGTACTTAAAAAAATTTATACACCTATCCTGGTAATCTTACTTCATTTTATCCAGAAATATAATTCTAAGGCAAGTACTCTTTATAGATCAGTAAGCTTGATATTATTGTCAACAGAACACTACAGACATTTCAAAATAAAAGCAGCATAGTTTCTGTGAAACTATGAGTATCTGTGTATTCATGTTGTATTTAGTGTGATGGTGAGCACAGCTGAGGTATAGGCTCTTGGACAATAATGAGCCATCAAAGACACTCAGTAGTTTCTGAGGTTTTTGTATTACAAATTGGATTAAGGAGTTTCAAGGAGGGTTTCTTTTAGAATAGGTGACAGTTTAAGAGAAAGGAAGCAAGCTCTTGGCTAATAATAGTGGGTCTCAAAGATGGCTTGCCACTGAGGATTGTTCATGACTTTTCTGGGTTGAGGCATTGCAGTAGGCTAGCCAATTCAATTGTCCTACCCAAGAACAGTTCCTAACACGGTTTTAGGCACAGCCTCTTGTAAAACTTCCAGGCATTTGTAAAAGGAGAATAAATTACACAAGGAACAAGAGTCAACACCTTGAAACTTGATGGGCAATTTTTCTTATTGTGTGTCATTCTTTGATGCTTATTATCATGAAGATCCTTAGTCTGATGACTTGTGCCCATCAGAAATTCTAGTAAAATTTCATCTATTTCTCTTACTTAATTGTGGTTTGTTTTTTTTTTTTAATCCCATTGATGCTAGGAGAAAGACCACTGAGCCAAATCCTAAGGCTAAATTAATTAAATCATGGTGTTTGTTTGTTTGTTTGTTTTGATTTTTATTCTTGTACATGGGCTGTCTCTCCCTAAAGTGTGGTTTGAAAGATCAGCATTGGACGTGGAAAAATAAGGCTTTTCTAGTTCAGGGGTAGGGGGTTTCCATATGCAGGATTTGTTAGGCTTACAGAATTTTTCATGGTTCAGAAGAACATAACAAATTGGACATAACAACCTTGTGTAGACATGGTTGCAAGATTGTCATAACAAGATGGTCATTACAACATGTTTATACCAAGGTGGTCATGAGTATTTTGTTCCTTACTCTATGGAGGAATGAAGTATCCACACGATGGTCATCCTTCTTGGTTTTCTTCTGTTTTGTATAATGTATCTTGGGTATTCTAAGTTTCTGGGCTAATATC
>NC_034610.1:36093763-36113848 GCF_900095145.1 Mus pahari
CTCTAACCGTCAGTGGACCGGAGCAAAGATGGCTCACCTTCCGGCTCAGTCCTTGAGACTGCTCTGGGGCAGACACCCCTCCTTGGGCAGGAAAGGTGCCTGGTGATGGTTCATGCCAGGAGACTGCTCCCGGGCAGACACCCCTCCTCGGGCAGGAAAGGTGTCGGGTGATGGTTCAGTCCAGGAGACTGCTCCTGGGCAGACACCCCTCCTCGGGCGGAATAGCTGCAATTTTATATCTTTTGATGTACTTTCAGCTATAAATTTAAGAGTTAATCTGTTTTACATTATTTATTTTCACTTTTTCTTTTTGGGTCTATATCCTGAATAATTTTCTTTGCAAACTGATCTTCCAAGTCATTGAGCTTTTCTTTGGAAATACTGAATTTACTGCATAATTTATTAATATAATTTTAAATCTTACTAGTAATTTTCAACTTCTAGAGGTATATTCCTTCTCTTGTCTTGTCTTGCTTTTGTGTATCTTTCTGTTTCACCAATTTAAAAGACTTTTAAAATATATTTTATCTAGAATTATTTCCTGTAATCTGGAGAATCACCTAACTATCTAGTTGCCTATGTTGACAGAAAATTAAAGAAGTAAAACCCTTAGGTTTATTTGGGGTCTGTTTTTATTTCATAGGGAGGTTCAATTATATGTGTTGGAACTACTGTTCTGCTTTGGTTTGTTCTGTCTGTATTGTATAATGTATGTAAACTTATGCCTAATGCACAGTAATGTACATTACTGTACAAATGAAAAGTCGCCATCTGAGAGAAGTCCTTCATCTAGCCAGAAATCTGAGGGAAACATCATTGTTCCTTCATCAATCACAGTGTAAAGCCTGGATTAAAATTGATTCCATGCACATCACTTGCTTGTCAACTACAAATCATGTGCAAACGGCTACAGAACTGACTGACACCGAATGATTTGAAGAGAATAATGGAGAGAAATTGAAAGTCAAGGATGTTGAATAGGTGCTATCAGCGGTGTGCCCATTTACTGTGGTTTACATTATATCCTTTTATAGCCTTTAGGAGCTTATCACTGACTATTATTTGTAAAGTTAGCAAACAAATATTCTTTTGCCTCCACAAGTTTTCTGAATCCATGACCAGCTTTCATCCTAAATATTAACTCTAAAATTCTCCAGCTGCATTTGTAAATATCACTGCTTATGAAATTTGAAGTTTATCGTTTATATTGCTTTTTTGATGTTTTTTGTTTTTGTTTTGCTTTTATTTTTACATTTTTACTCTACAGATATTAGAACACTGTAAGCAATTTGTGGCAATTATTCAGTACCTTCTTTCAAATATACGGACATTAAAAATAAAGCACTCTCAGTTCTTCAAACCTGAGGGAAAATGAATACTTTCTTCCTAACCTATTTGTAAGCCTGCTTGTAATTATTTTTAGTATATTAGTAATTTTAGACCTACATGGACTTTTCTCACTGGTCACGAGAATAAAATTTTGATTTCTTGGTAATGGATTTTATCAGCTACACAAACAACATTCAAGATTTTGCTCTCTGCAAACTTTATTTCGCCTTGAAAAAAAAAATCAATGATACCAATGCCAACAGAGATGGATTTCTTTAGAAAATAAAGCAATAGTCCTTGTGACCACAAGCTTTCATTCGAAGCTACAAAATATCAAATCATTTAATGGAGAAGGTAAGTGGACTTAGTGGACTGCCGTGAACGCGGAAAAGATAAATCTGGAAGTGCGACCTGTCAACATAGCCCAGGCTTACCTGCCCTTAGTGAAAGTCATTTTGCCCTTACAATAGTCTACAAAATGATACAGATTTGGCACTGGAGACTCCTACTGCACTATGGTTTGGTGACTGTTGCAGACCTATTTGTTCTTAGGACAAATGATGTTTTCTTCTCAGTTGTCCTCTTTCCAGTTAACTGTGAGAGATAGAACTGGGCACAAACGGCCCATTTTACCTCATGTTAATCTTTAAAAATAACATTTGTTTGTTCATCCTTTCTGTGTGTGTGGGGGGGGGGATGTGCATGCGTGGCATGGTGCTCTGTGGAGATCAGAGCACCATTGGGAAGTTGTTTCTCCCTGTCTACCATGTAGGTCCTGGGCATTCAACTCATGTCATCAGGCTTGGTAACAAGTGATTTTACCTGCTGTGCCATCTTGCCAACTATTTTCATAATAGGTTATTTTCCGTTGATTCATTTTCCCCAAGACTCGTTCAGAGAATTGTGTCACAATAAGTGTTAGTTGAATTATTTAACCTAGTTAAGAGAAGTTGAAATGTTCTTGCAAATGCTGTTACTGGTATAACTGACCAAGAAGCAAATATTTTATTTACGTTAGTATTCTGACAAGCCGAAAGAGAATCAACATTTAATTGAGCTTGTATTAAATTGTGAATTGGCCCTTTTGTTTGACCTCATTTGTTATTGTTAGCCATATTACTGCTTGCTAACCTGTTAACATATTAAGAAATATACAAACTTCCCTGGTTTCCTATGGTATTTTCACTTGTAAAATCGTTTGCTTCTATATCCCAGTGCAGAATCTATTTCCTATCTTGTCCATCTTGTAAAGTTCAATCAAATGGGTTACTTCAATACTTCCAAATTAAATGAAAGGGTACATGATCCCCCCCCCAGAATTTATTGATCAATTGATCAATTTTTTTTGTACAGCTTTACAACTCGTTCCAGCTAGAGAGCTGTGGGGGAAAGTGGGGAGACTTGGAAAGAACATGGCTTGAGTTCCTCAGGCTGTGGGATATGCTTGATCGGAGTGTCAAAAAGTATTTAAAAGGGGGCAGACCCAGTATCTAACAATGCTCAAGCAATGGAGGTAACATGAAGATCACTGAGAACTTTACAATGAATGGCCAGTTCAGACTAAGAGCAACAGAGCCCTATGATCTGGTTGTGCAGCAATGATCAAACAAGGGATTAAAGGCTTAACCAGCTGGTTCATTAGAAACTGTGTAGTGCCTCCTGTGTAAAATATTTTCTCATCCCCAAACTGAAACAGGGTCTGAGCTACATGAGACGATACTGACTAAATATTATTAGTTTTTAAGTGAGGTAAAAGGAACTTGAGTATGAATACATTTTTTTTCCTTTATTGTAAATACATATAAAATTTTCCCGTTGAAAAAAGATTTTTTTTTCAAAAGAAAATATGAAATAATGAAAGCTTAAGGTTGGAAATAAAGACAGAAGCTCCCTCCATGGAAGTGAAGGGATAAACTGGGAGATGCAAGAGGTCAACAGAAGCAACAACAGAATCAAAGAAAAGCTCCTGGGAAACCCATTTAAATATGTGTTAAAAGAAGATAAGGTCCTCAAGGGAGTCTGGTGATGCCTGGAAGAGAGAGAGACAAAGGCAGGCGTGAGGCTTGTAAGACCCTTCTCTAATGTGAGAAGCCAGAAGAGAAAGAATGGTTGTCTGCGTGAAAACCAGGCACCGGAAGGCAAATACCATGGGAAAGGGAGCTCCCTTGTGTCAACGGAGCTCCCAGTCTATAGGAATCATGACTATCATCTGAGCTTGGTGGTCCAGGAAAAAAATGATTTTATGTTAGCCGGAAAAAAAAAAATCGTTCTGCTTCTGTCTGGAATAAGGAACCAGGCAACATCACTGTTGTTGATATAAAGACTCAAATGACATGAGAAGAAAGGCCACAGCATTGGCACTGAGCTACTACTCCTCATGGACTTTTGATCTCTGATACACAAATCCAGAAACTTCGAAATCTGGCAGATGTGGAAAAGGTCGATGGTTTAAAAATATCATGATGAATAAAATATTTGCATCGAAAAAACAATATTTTGTCTTATTATGCAGTAACTATCCTCTGCACTCCCAAGAATTTTTTTTCTAACTAGTGAATTCAATATCTTTCCTCCACTTCCAGGACAATTTTCTCCTTGGTTAACCACTGGGTATAACAACTACAGAAACAGGATCATAAGAAAGAACTTTCTACTCTCTGCCATACCCAAATGTTCCAGACTCAGGTGGCATGTCTGTGACACATTCCTATTACCCAACTTCCAAAAAATAAAGTGCAGGCTTCTTATAAATTATATCTATAAAAAAATTAACCCCCAAGGTATTGTCATGAATAGTGTATCTGGAAAGTACTTCTAGCTGCAGGGAAACTTGGGCAGTGTCATTACCATCACACCAGTAGTTGGCTGCAAATGAGAACAACATATGTATTAATAATTAGAGATATCTCAAGTGAGATGACATCATCTCCATATGCATACTTCTGCAGAATGAAACCAAATGTTATATTTCTAGCAGTGATCTAACTGATGAAAAATGCTAAATAACACTTCTGGGAGAATCTGGAGTTGAGGATGGGCCAGAAGGTCAGCTCCACAAGTCTGCATCTTTGTCCACATGACTTACAACACTATACAGTACAGGGATACCTTTCAGATGGCAACAAGGGGCTTCAACTGCTAGGAAAAGATGTTATTTTTTTCTCTATTTTAAGGTAAAGTGAATCCACATGTAAATGTATTTGTGTTTGTGTATGTCCATGTGTGTGTACACATGTGAATGCAAGTACAAGTGTATGCAAAAAGTCCAGAAGTCAACCTTGGGTGTTATTCCTCAGGAACCATCCTCCTTGGGTTTTGGATTCTCCTTTTCCTTTTTATCTACTCGGGTGTAGGAGTAAGTGTGGTAAGTGTGTATGCATGAATGTTTGCATGTGGGTAGATGCTTGCATGTATGCATGATGTTGGGTAACATTATGGACTGTTTTTCTACCTTATATTTTGAGGCATTATATCTCAGTCAAATCCAGAGCTAATCAATACAACCAATTTTGCTGCCCACTTTGAACTGGGGAAACCCTGTTTATGTCTTCAAAAGCTAAAAGAACAGTCAAGACCACTGTACCCAGTAGGTTCTTGTGTGGGGTCTGGAGATCGCTGGTCCTCTTGTTTATAAGTCAAGGGATTTAACTGCTGAGCCATCTCTCTGGCACCTCAACTTGTATTTTTTTTGATATAGGTCTCTCATTGGTCTAGAGCTCACCGATTAAGTTATACTGGTTGATCAAAGAATCCCAGAGATCCACAGGATTTTGTATGCCCAAGATTGGGCTTACAATCAAGCACCATGATGCTCAGCTATTTCTGTGGATTCTGGGGATTAGCTCAGGTTCCCGTGTTGGCATAGCAAGCACTTTATGACCTGAGCCCCATTCCTTGCCTTTGTGTGTATTTTGAGGATCCATACTGAGGTCCTTCAGAAGGGTAGCCTGATGTACAACTAGAAGAAAAGATAAAATATCACGATTAGATGACAATGGTAAACTCAACAAGAGTAATATGACACAGGAGATATTAGGTTTTACTAAATTGGATTGAGACGTGAAATATTTTAACAGCATTAGCTTCTCCAAGAAGTATGCAGAGACTAGAGTCCTGCTTACCAACTGCCTTCAAATCATAGCAAAAAGAAACTACATCACGATATAATAGTTCCCAATAAAAATTTAATGACTCAGTCCAGCCTTTCATTCAACTAGTAAGTGCCTGAGGTGCTTCTGTTTCCATGGAAAACTGACTGAAGTCCTGAATAAGGACACGGACATGAGTCACAAGGGCTGAGTTCTTACAATCTTTGGTCTTGAACTTGTGGCAACCTCTGTAGATAATGTTTCCTCCTTGCTACAGGATGAAATTGGTCAATGTACGTAATTATTCCTTCTTATTCTAAACTAGTTCTTAGCCAAACCTTTATGTTTTGGCAATATTTTCTTCTAAAGTTTAAAATCTGGCTATGTTTTTGGTGTTTAATTTTCTTGCCATACAATAGCTGACTGACTTGAAAACATTATTTTAACCCTACATGTCTCTTATACAGGTGCTTATAAAGTGGTTGGTAAAAGTTTATATAAGAAGAGCTGTATGTTTTCTTTACCTTTTATATAAAAACTAATCTACATTGATGCTAGGACGTAACCCAAGACCTCATACATGTTAGGCAGGTGCTTTACTTTTGAGCTTTTACATTGCACCCCCACAGTTTTCTAAAATGCCTTTCTAGTGGCTTTTTCCTGCCTTCTTTTTGGTATTTCTCATTTAATTAAATCTGTAAGTAGCTTAAGCTCATGCAATGAAAACTAAGAGTTGGGACTTAATGGGCTAACAAGAGTAATTTAAGATCAAATGAGATTTTGTAAGGGCAACAAAATGAACCCACAGAATTTATAGGTGAACATTCCTAAGTATAAATAGCATAATTAATTGTTCAGCCTGCATCTCAAAAGACAGTTCTTTACAAAGAAGCAAATGTTTTGTTCTGCTTTGTGACATGATGGTGACACATTACTGACTAGTTGGGAACTCTATGTAGAGCAGGCTAGCCTTGACCTATGTTGATTCTCCTGAATTTCCTCTTCTAGTGCTGGAATTTCCGATACATGCTACCGTGCCCAGCTAAGTATACATTTTTAGCACCATCTAATAAATTCTCTATGAATTATGGTGGTCCATAATTGCACATGGTAGCTTGATCTGCTGTAATATAATCCCCAGGCAAGTATCTTTAAACAACAACAACAACAACAAGTGATTTCTTGCCATTCTAGAGGCTTCTAAGGCTAAGGTCAATGTGCTGTACAGATCAGTGACTGCTGAAGTTACTCTTCTTGAAAGACATTTGCTCATTGGGTCTCACATGGTGGGAGGAATGTATGAGCAACCCCAGGCTTCTTCTAAAGACACCATTCCCATTCATGAGGACATTGTTCTCTGTAACTACCTTCCAAAGATCTCATCTCCAGACAATACCACTTGCCTTTCAGCATACACACCAGGAGAACAGGGTACACCAGAACTCAGTCTGTAGCCTTCCTATGCTAATCTTTCCAGTGTTAAATGTCATTTAGCTGTGTGTATACTCTATACTTCCCTGTATTTATTATGAACTCCTCAATAATACAACATTATCTTCTGTTTTGTTTCCTAAAATACCAGCTATATTTTCTAGGAACTCAATATATGAGATCTTCATCCTGGGGAGGTGGTGGCACACACCTTTAATCCCAGAACTTGGGAGGCAGAGGCAGGCAGATTTCTGAGTTCGAGGCCAGCCTGGTCTACAAAGTGAGTTCCAGGACAGCCAGGGCTATACAGAGAAGTCCTGTCTCGAAAAACCAAAACCAACCAACCAAACAAACAAACAAAAAGATCTTCATCCTGTTTCCTCTTTCTTTAAAAATGTATTTGACCTAAGTCTCATCTTTAAAGACTATAATCTAGACCTGAAACACTTTATATTCTCTTTAAAATTATCTTGCCCTTGGCAATTCTCTGCCACCTATATCTCACATGAGGTTGGTAATGGTGATGATAATTTTAGCTTCGTGATCTTTTCAAAACTACCAACCCTATTGATACATCCACGTCCAGTTAAAATGATCTTGCACTCTTGATCGAATCCAGGAAACCAACATCAGAGAGAGAATAAACAGCATTGTTATGAATATATCTCATTGTCCATCTTTAAAATCATCTTGAAGTTGGCATTTTATTTATGTAAAGCCAATCTGTTCTATGCCCCCCACACCTTGTTTCAACTACTTGATGGTCATACTTCCTTAAAGGAATACACACACACACACACACACACACACACACACACACACACACACACCTTCTAATCATTTCATCAGGATGCATCAAATTATCGTCTTTCTTGTTACTGTACTCAGTCTTTCCAAGATCACCAATAATCTGTAAGAACCTGCCCTTTCTTTTTTCTGCCTCCTTGACGAGGCACATTCTCTCCATTTAAAATAGTCTCTTTTGACTTTGATGCTATTGCCCTTATTTTCCTATCACATATACTAATCCATATTATACATAGAAGTAGAACCTTATTCTTTGCATAGATATAAATATATGGATATCTCTGTAAGTACATATAAAGTAATTTATTGTAAGGAATTGGCTTATACAAAACAGAGACTGAGATCTTCATGTTGGAGGTGCAGAGAAGTTGTTAAAGCAATTGTAGTGCACACTGGAAGGGCTTACCTTGAGGATAATTTGTGGCTTAAGTTCCACTCTGAGCATAAAGACAAAAGAGAAATGTTTTAGTTCAAAGAGAGAAAAAGGTCAATCATTTCCTATATAGTTTTTGGTTTTGTTCAAGTGTTCAATAAACAAACGATAACTACCTACTATATAGAGGGAAATTTACTTGATTAAGTTTACTGACTTTAAATTTTAATCTCATGTAGAAACTCTCCCAAGCATGCTAAAGAAAATTCTAAAAAAAATTATCAGGCTGAGTTAAATCAATATATAGTATTAACTATCATACCACATCAGTTTATTTATCTTAGTATTCCTTCTAAGTTCCTTATTTCCAAGACCTTAATGTATGGGTGACACCCAGAGCTTAGTTCTAGACTTTCTTCACTTCATCACTGTTTTCCTAATATTATGTAAATTCCATATGTGTGTGTATGTGTATACAAGTATATACATGAAAACATCAAACATAGTTGCACATGTTTAGATCATGTATGTATGCATGCATCAGGATTACATTTTACAAAGGAATAATTCTTAGTTTTATGTGATTTCTTCTGATACTTTCTGAATTTTTCCTGTGTTATATTTACTTGCATTCAATTTTTTTTAATTTAGTCTTATTTATGTGTATATGTATATGCAAGCTTGTCTGTAGGAATACCATGTGTATGGAGTGCTTGCAGAGACCAGAAAGGGAATGGGATCCCCTAAAACTGAAGTTACAGGGGACTGGGTGCTGGGAGCCAAATCCAGGTCCTCTGGAAGAATACCAAGTGCTCTGAACCTCTGAACCATTTCTCCAACCTTCTATTTTCTGATTTCAATCTTGGTCTTGACCCTCTGAAATGATGTAATAACACTAATGGCTTATGACTAAGAGAACTAAAAAAAAAATCACTGCTCCCTGTGTGTTTGAATCACACATAAGGCTAAGGATTTCTATAATTATCTGTTTCTTCTCAACTGAAAACTTGTAAATTTGACACCCTGCCTTCCATTTTGTAAGAAAACAAATCAGAGATTCAAAACCTTAGACTTCCATTTTGCCCAGAATCTTTGTCTCTCTTGGGCAATTGTACTAGCTTATAGCCAGTTAATCAAACCTGAAAACACTGGGTGGTCCTTGTTCTCCTTTTGCCTTGCTACCACTCCCTATCCCATCCACGCACATAGAATCTTTGGTTAGGGTTTCTCAATTTTACAAGGGGAAGTGATAGATTCTGAGATGGTATCCAAGCCAGTGTTCTATTGTCGTGAAGGAATACCATGACCACCATGACTACAGCGACTCTCATAAAGGAAAACATTTCATTGGGGCTTATTTCCAGTTTTAGAGGTTTATTCCTTTATCATCATGGTCAGAAGCATGCTGGCACACCGACAGACAGGGTGCTAGAGCAGTAGCTGAAGATTCTACAACCATATCCAAAGGCAGCAGGGACCAAGAGAGACCCTGAACTCAGAATGGACATTTTGAAACCTCAAAGCCCATTCCCAATAACACAGTTCCTTCAACAAGGCCATTATCTCCTAATCCTTTTAAACAGTGCTATTCCCAAGCATTCACATCTAACACTATTATTGTTCAAACCACCCCAGGTAGCGATCAAGATCAATTCAAATGCCAGCCTCTGTTGACAATCTTTAACATTTTACATGGAGTTCTCTTTAGTGTTTCGGACAATTGTGTAGAGTGAGGTCTGTCAAGAGGGACTTGCCCAACTTTCTTGGAGGTCAGTTTCCTACGACTTCACTGTGTGCTAGTCACATTTACCATTGCTGTGACAAGTGCCTGAGAAAAATGTGTAAATGAGAAAAGATTTCTCTTTGCTCACAGTTTCATAGACTTCAGTCTCTGGTTGCTGACTTCACGGTTTCTGAGCCTATAGGGAGCTAGATCTGCATGGCAGAGGGAAGGGGAGAGCACAGCTGCTTATCCCACAGTATCCAGAATACAGAAAAAGAAAGAAATAGAAAAGACCAGGGCATGAAATGGCCTCTGGAGCCCCATAAAGACCTACTTACTCCAGGTATATCGCACCTTCTTGCATCTCCCAAAATAGTTCAAATCTTTGTCACATGAACTTGTGAAGACTTTTGACATTCAACCCATAATCTTCAGAGAGTATTCTGTCACCTAAGAATTGTACTGACTTAAGTGTGCACTTCGCCCGCTGTTTTTCTCTTGGATCTGGTGTTGGCTTTGAATAATAACTTTGCAGTTACAAGTAAATGAAGCAACAATAGATTCAGAGGTTAGCATTCCAAATCTGTTACTGATGGAAAATTGACTGAGAGGTGAGACATTAAAAATCAATTCATTAAATAATTTCCCACATTTACTAATCTCTAATTCTCTATAATGCACATTATACATAATACTTTTCTTTGGGATTTACACACACACACACACACACACACACACACACACACACACACACACACACACAAAAATTCTAGTTTCTCTTCTAAATCTCTCCAGGGACTGGCAGTTTGGCTCTTTCATTAGCAGGAAATTCCTTTGCTTTATCTAATTTCTAGTAGGTAGTAACAGGCACTAAGCACTGATGCAAACAATAGCTTTTAAAGCAATTAGAAGTAGACAAAAGTAATCTACAGAAATACATGCTAGATAGATGTTTAAGATGTTTTGGACTAGAAAAGAATCAAACAGAGCATCTTTAGCATGTTAGAAATTTTCTATTACTCATGGTTCAATAGGCAGATTCATATGTTAAAATTCATTGATATTTACTCTTATTTTGATATATGTTGCTATACCTATATTATATCTCAAGATAGAGTACTAATACCCAAAGCCATGAAGATATTATATAAATTTTATGCCATATTCACCAATCTATTTTCTGAATACTTAAGTAATTATATCCTTTTTGTTAGTTACTAACACAGTGAAATCTGAACACTAAAAATATCAATTAAAGTATTTATAGGACACAAGGCAACTTCGAACAATTTGCAAATACAATAAAACTGTAAAATTCAAAGTTAGTGAAAGTTGAAATATTTTATTATATTCAAAAGTATTTTCATGGGTACATTAGAGAAAATTTACAATAATGCAGCTAAACTGTACAAATTAACTAATTAAATATTCCCTAAAATTTGGATGACCAGAATATATTTCTTTTTATTGCACATGTTTATATATATATATATATATATATATATATATATATATATATATATATATAAATTAAGATATTCAGAAATAGGGTATCCATTGCATGCCTTTAAGAAACAATATTTTTTAAGGTAAGACATATACTTCTGCATATTATTGTAAAAAAAAAAAAAACTTCCTTTGGGGGGGAGTTTACTTGGCTTATACTTCTATATCACTGTTCATCATTGAAGGAAGTCAGGACAGGAACTCACACAGGACAGATATCTGGAGGCAAGAGTTTATGCATAGGCCATGGAGGAGAGCTACTTGCTTGCTTGCTCCTTGTGGTTTGCTAAACCTGCTTTATTATAGAACCTAGGACCTCCAGCCCTAGAATGGCACCACCCACAATAGGTTGGGCCCTCCTCTGTCAATTACTAAATAAGAAAATGCACTATGGGTTTACCTACCTGCAGGTCTACAGAGGCATTTATTTTGTTTTAATTTAATTTATGTTTTATTTATTTTTTTTACTTATTCACTTTATATCCTGCTCACTGCTCCCCTCCTGGTCACCCGCTCTCACAATCTTTCCCCTCTTTCTCACCCCTTCTCCTCTGACATGGTGAGCCTCCCCTGAGTATCCTGCCACCCTGCCACCCTGCAGGTCTCTGTGAGGCTAGGCACTTCCTCTCTCACTGAGGCCAGTTTAAAAAAAAAAAAAAAAACTTTTAACAAATTATCTTTTAAAGAATGACCTACCTGTGGTTGAAAATAAGATGTTAAGTTTCAGACACATATTAAAGGCAAGTTGAATGAAGTAAGTGTATAAATGTAAATCTCCCTTTTATTCCTTAGATGAAGGTATAACAGGAGAGCATTAACCAGGATGTGTGAATACATGGCTTGGGCTAAGCCCAAAACCTTTCCTTTTTTGTTCTATCTATCTCTAGCCCTAGGCCTGGAAGTGTCTTACCTCTATACAATCTTATCTATGCCTAGAATATTTCAGCCTCTGAGACTTACTGCTGAAGAAATTTACCTTTTCTAACTCTTCCTGAACTTTGGTTGGCTCATTCAAATCAGCCGTTCTGGCTCAAACTCCTCTCCGAGATGAGTTATTCAAATTGGCTTCTCCTAGCTTCTGAATGAATTTTTCTGTTTGGAGAGACTACCTCTGAACTCCATGAACTGAACTGCTCTAGACTGAACTCAACTGCACTCAAGCGACCTACACTGAACAGAGCTGTATTCCACTATACTAAATTCTATCTAATTTCTCTCCTTTTTTGCTCTTTAAGTAGCCTCTCTTTCCTGTCAGACTCATTCTGTCAAATCTTGCTCTGATTCATTACTTTGTCTGCCCCTCAATTAGACATGATAGCTTAGAGTTAACAGAGTGTACTAAAGGCCTGTCTGTATTCAGCCAAAGGGATCCAAGGTGTGTACTAAAAGTATGTCTGTATTCCAGCTAGAAGAATTAAAAGTGTGTATTCCAGCCAGAGGGATTAAAGATGTGTGCTGTGTTGGAATACCAGCAGGGTTATATCTTTGGATGCTATCTCTTGCCAGAGAAGCCACATTGCTGGATTAAAATTTCTCTATATCTTCCTTCCTTCTATTTAAAAAGTGTGCACAGTTTATCAAAACAATTATCAATTCCACAATCTTAACAGTCCTTATGAAGGAGCATTGATGTCATGATCCTACATAACTGCTTTCCTGATCATCTATCCTTCAGCAAATGTCCATTTCATCATCAAAGTTTTCAGTCTGCCAGTCTGAAAAAAAAGATCTGTCATTTGGGGCCAGTTTGTTGAGCTGTCTCCATGCGGTGGAGATCAGCTTTCTGCATCATCTGCATTGTTGTCTTCCTGCCTCCCTTCCTCCTTTGAGTTGTGCCTTTCATGTGGAAGCTTCTCTTATTCAGATGGGATCTTTACCAATTTGATAGAGCCCATGGTCTTTCACCACCGGTGGAAATACAGACAAAATCTCTTATCCAACAAAACACATCGCCTGACTTCCATTCTGATGTTAAATAACTCTTTAAAGTCTACAGATTGATCCAATTCAGTAGTTTTTTTTTTTTTTTCTATAATCCAGTATCTTTCAGCTAATACTGACAAGAGTCAACAGCAGACTGGAGCTAACTGATCCATCTCAGAAGAAGACAAACTAAAGAGAAAACAAAAAGAAGGAAGATGCTAGAGACCACCTGATGTCTACAAACTCAGGACCAAAGCTCTGGCTATAGCTTTGTGGCAGATCACTTGCCTAACCTGTGTGAATCATGGGTTAGAGATGCAAAGCTGAAAACCAAAAAATTAAAATAATAGTAATTAAAAATAACTTTTTTATTGCTTGGGTGCTTTGCCTGCATGGATGCCTGTGCACCACCACTTCTTTGCTTGGTGTCTGCAGAGGCCAGAAGAGGGAGTGAGGTTTCCTAGAACTGGACCTACAGACAGGTGAGCAGGCACATGAGCAACACTGGGAATCTGTGATGGTTTATATATGCTTGGACCAGAGAGTTGTACTATTAGGAGATGTGGTCTTGATGAAGTAGGTGTGCCACTGTGGGCATGGGATTTAATAGTTACCTGGAACCCAGTCTTCTAGCAGCCTTCAGATGAAGATGTAGAAACCTTAGCTTGTCCTGCACCATGTCTGCCTGGATGCTGCCATGTTCCACCTTGATGATAATGAACTAAACCTCTGAACTGGTAGTTAGCCCCAATTAAATGTTGTCCTTTTAAGAGTTGCTTTGGTCATGGTGTCTTTCACACCCATAAAACCTTAACTAAGGCAGATGTTAATACCAGAGACTGGGTACTGCTAAATAAAGACCTGACCAGGTTTTTATTTAGAAGAATCTGGATTTTTGAATATTGGATTTGGAAAGCAGTGGAACCCTTTAAGTGGGACTTAAGTAGAAATGTGGAAGACTTTGTTGCTGAGCGTGCTTTGAACAGTGCAGACCTGGTTTCAGTGGAGAGGAATTTCAGTATACAGCGGAGAAACTTGTGGCATTTTGCTGAAGCATACAGCTGCTCGGAAGAGTCTGCCTGAAGCTAAATTGAAGAGATTAAGATTAATTGCTTTGAAAAAGGAAGTCTCAAAACAGCCTGGTATAAATTGTTGTGTGGTGTAGTGGCTGGCTCTGTTTGTCAACTTGACACAATCTGGAGTTATCACAGAGAAAGGAGCCTCCCTTGAGGGAATGCCTCCATGAGACCCAGCCTCAATTTCTGATCAAGGAAAAGAAGGCCTATTGTGGGTGATGCCATACCTAGGCTGGTAGTCTTAGTCTCTATAAGATAGCAAGCTGAGCAAACCAGAGGAAGCAAGCCAGTAAGTAACATCCCTCCATGGCCTTTGTATCCGCTCCTGTTTCCTGACCCACTTGAGTTCCAGTCCTGACTTTGGTGATGAACAGCATTGTGGGAGTGTAATCTGAATAAACCCTTTCCTCCCCAATTTGCTTCTTGGTCATGATGCTTGTGCAGGAATAGAAACCCTGACTAAGACATATGGTTACTAAATTTTACTCTTACAAAGAGCATTTTAATGAAAAAGAGCAAGCTGTAAAAAGAAAAATACAAAATATATGGTTCAAGTATTAAAGAGGCACCAGTAAGTAGAATGGAACTAAATCCTATCTATGTTCCAGGAGATAACAGATTAAGGGAGAGGGACTTTGGGGCAAGATTTCACCCAGCTAAGTTTAGGTTCAGGTGGTACATGCCTTTAATCCTAGGAGACAGAGCCATGCAGATCTCTGAGTTCAAGGCCAATCTACAAGCAAGTTCCAGGACAGTCAATCGTAGGCAGTGAGTGATTTGAAAAACAGAAAGCTAGTAATAGATTAAGGGGGAAGGGTGATGTTCCATCCCCTGCAAGCAGCAGAACTTGGCAGCTTTGGCCATGTGGGTCTGGCTTTAGAGTCCAGAATAAACAGGACTACTGGGACAACTGATGCTGGTTAGCTGGAGCTAAGATATTAACGGTGATTAAGAAGAGACCAGCATCACTGAGGTGAAATCTTCTGAGAGGTGTTTTCTGAGAGCAAAAAGAAGCTATGTTCCGGAGATACCCAAGGTTGTACCTCATGCTGCAGCTGGACTTGGTATGTAAGAATCACTCAGGTGGTACAGGTTTTGAAGGTATGAAGGGCTCATGGAGAGCAGCTGAGGTTTGGCACTGTGAGAGGGAATTGAAGGCCATTGTTGAAGGTTCAGCCTCAGTTGCAGTTGACAGCCCAAGCCTAATGGGATTATGCAAAGTAGTTGAGGCTTGGCTCCATGAAGAGAGCCTAGGAGAAGATATTGGTGAAGCCTAGTTACCCCGGAAAAGCCCAATTTATTAGAGATGCCAGTACCACAAGATAATCACCAAGAACAGTAGCAGCAGTGGAGTGGAGCCAACTAGAGTCTAGAGTGTTACAGAAGGCAGTGTTGGGGTTGTAACCCAAGCCTTTTGGAGGAGCCTAGTAGATCGTATGTGGATTCCAGACATTGGAACAAGAAACTGTGACTGTGTGGTTTCCTTGTAAATCACAAGATGTCTGAGATGCCAGGGCTTTGGGATACCAACAGAGGAAACCTGCTGACAGGGAGGGGAACCAGCCCAGGGGAAGGAACTGTGTTGTAGTCAACAAAGAAGAAAAAGGAGCTAGAGATCTGAAGGCCACTTTGGCACTAGTCATGGAGATGCAGAGTTTGGAGTTTGCCCAGCTGGTTTCCTGACTTGCTTTGGGGATCCTAGTTAAGTGACTGGATGAGTCTCAGAAGAAACTTTGAACTTTGGACTTTTAACCTTGTTGAGACTGCTGTAGACCATGGGGACTTTGGAAGTTCGACTAAATATATTCTTTAAATATATTCTTTATTATGCTCTGGCTAGATATGGCCCCCATAGACTCGTTCTTTTGAACAAGTCTATGGGGGCCAGGGACTGGAATGTGATGGCTTGTATATGCTTGGCTCAAGGGAGTGGTACTATTTGGAGGTGTGGTTTTGTTGTAGTAGGTGTAGCCTTTTTGAAGTAGATGTGCCACTGTGGCATGGACTTTAATACCCTTGGACTAGCTGCCTGAAAGTCAGTCTTCTCTTTGCAGCCTTTAGAGTTTTCTTGGTCGTGGTGTCTGTTCACAGCAGTAAAACCCTAAAACAGAATCCAATCCATGTTCTCTGGAAAGCAGTTAGTGTTCTTAACTACTCAAACATGCCTTAATTCCTAATTTTTAAAAAAAATAACATGAAACAATGAAATGGAAACTAATATCCAAAGAGGGGAGGAGGTTGTATCAACACGGGATAAAGTGTGTGGATAAATTAACACTTAGTGAAAAATAAACCCTTATGGGATTGTTAATCATGTCTTGGACTGGAGGGCAGGCTTCTCTTATGTCCTCCACAGTACAGTGATCACTGAACTGCCACCCACCTGTTCCTGCTGTGAAGGAGCAAGGGTTGGCCTCCTATTCTTCCTCTTGAGCCAGCACTCTCTAAAACTGAATCTCTCTCTCTCCTCTCCCCTCTCTCCCCTCTCCCCTCTCCCCTCTCTCCCCTCCCCCTTCTCTCTCTCTCTCTCTCTCTCTCTCTCTCTCTCTCTCTCTCTCTCTCTGTCTCCTCCTTCCTCTCTGTCTCTTTCATCTCTTTCCATTTCACTGCATCTCTCTTTCACTTTCTATCTTCCTCCCTCTGTTGCTCAATTTGCACTTGCTCCCACTTCTCTTGGTAGTCCTTTTTACTTATTTTTATAGTTCAGGTTTCACCTGGAGTCTGTGCTCCACATTCTCCTGTGATGTTCATGTGATTTTTTTTTTCAAGAAAACAAAGAGGAAATTTCATCTCAAACGTGACATGGTCGACCATATAGTGAGCTTTAATGATAGCCTGAATACCAGGGGTTGATCTTAACTAATAAAATTAACAAAACAAAAAACTACTTAAAATTAAAAGAATGATGACAAGGAAAAAAATAATATCATTTAACACTATTGAAATCTTTTTCCATTTTCACCATTCATCATGTTTTGCCCTAAACCCTATCAAACTTCCCACATTCACAAAAATCAATAGCTAGCAGAGAAACAAATGGTTCCATCCAGTATTTCATAAGCAAAGGACAGAAGCATCTTCAATGCTACCTCTGATCTCTCTTCTCCCCCAATTTCTACCACTGACCAAGGCAAAAGCAGTTTTCTACCCCATGTCACAACTACAAGAGCACTCTGAAACATGAGGTGCGCGTTGGAAAAGTTTAGTATCTGCTGTGGTTTACCTTGCGAATTTCCATTTCTTTCTGCTACTCTTAAGAACACATTGATGTCCACCCCCAGTTTGCTTGAGACTTTGAGAATTTATAGCCATGCCCTACTTCCAGCTCCTTCTCTCTCCTGGGTGTTTTCTTATTCTTTCTGCTTCGTGTTTTCTGTTGAAGATGTAATCTCTCAGCTTCTTGTTCCAGCTGCCTGCTGCCATGCCTCCTCTGTTATTACACACTCTCCTCTTGGAACCATAATCCTAAAATATATTTTCTTCTGTAAGTTGCTTTAGGTCATGATATTTCATCACAGCAACAGTAAAGGATTAAAGCCTTGAGCAAGTGTCCCTGATTGAATGTGAAATGAAATGTCTCTACTCTTTCAGATTCTGAATGCTTGGTCCCCAGAGCATGGCATGGTTCTGGGAAGTGGTCAGCTCTAGCTGGATTAAGTCACTGAATGTACCTTCAAAAGTTGTATGTAGACCATGTTCCCTTTGCTCTGCATCCAATCTGCCATGAGGGTGAGCAATTTTTCACCACACATTCACAATGTTTGACCTCACCATGGTCCGTCGCTGACTAAGCTATGGACTGTGTACTGAAATTTCTGAAACTGTGCCACAACTTTCCTCTTTCTGACCAGTTCCTGTCACAGTGACAATGAAAGTAACTCAGGGAGCATTCTAAGAAGAGGTACTGAAGTGGAATGGATGGGAGCGAAGTTTGTCCTTACATATAAGCTCTTGGTTTGCACCAGTGAAGCCGTGCAACTTAACCAGGCACCCTCAGTCATTTGTCAGGATTGACAGGCTAGAGGACAGCTGGTTGATGGGTACAAGCTCTCGGAGGCTGCGCTGTGATCCATGACCCTGGAAATGTTTCAAAGACTTAAAAAGTTCAGACCATGCATACACTGATTATATTGACATATCAGTCCTACATAAGAATGGTCTGGTATTATGGAAGGGAAAAGGAAAATAAAATCTCTGCTCACTGACAGAATATTGCTAATGTGGATCCACTAGAAGCCTAGATCCCACTGGCTCAAGAGTGGTTTGCTTATTTTTATTAATGGTTTACATATTTTTTTTTTTACATTGTAGATCTGACAACATGTCAAATTATCAATCACACTGGCTTGAAAGCGACTGAATCACTCTCCCCACCTCCTATTTGAAGAGTTGAAACAAAAACTTTCCTTGTAGCAATTTGTTTGAATGACTAAAACTTTAAAAGATCTTTTTTTTAAAAAAAAAATCAAGTGATTAAGAAAGGGAGAAACCTACATGGTCACCATGCCTTCCAAAGTGAAAATGTTTACAGAAATTCTAAGCCTGATAAAGTGCACCTCCCCGCAGACACACAGATCAACACCCAGTTCTAAGCAGTGGCACACTCAAACTCTGGTCGTTGTGCGTTCCTTTGCAGCAAATTAATGTCTGCCAAGTTACTCAGTCTGACAACTTGACTTTGAGCTCTTCATTTTTCACCTTCCTAACCCCTAGAAACACCCCTCAAACCTACTTGTAGATACGATCCACTGATTCCAGCCCTCTTCCCCCATCACACTGGAATTATATTTTATCCCTATTTCAACCACACTTTCAGAGCTGTAAAAGCTGGAGGAGCCTGCCCATTGTCTCCCTATACTCTTGGACTTGCTTTCTAAATCTTGAACTAACTTGAACACATTGAACCCCTCCTGTCCATCTAACTCTCTTTATACTTTATTCCTCATATTTCTCCTGAATCTACCAGATTTTCTAAACACTCAGGAAAATCAATGGATAGCAAATGATCAAAATATTGAATCAGTGGTCTGGTTTTCCTTGTAAAATTTTATTCTTTGAGAATTTCACACACGCACACACACAAACACACACAAACTATATATATATATATATATATATATATATATATATATATATATATATATATGAAAATAACTTGTATATAAAATACTTTGATCATTGTTTTGCCCCCCTCATCTTCTCTCAAAATTTCCCTACTTCCCAGCCATTCAGCCTCACACATTGTTTTTCTCTCTTTAGAAAACTAACAATCAAAAACCACAAAACAATCATAGCGCCCCTCTCCAGAACACACACAAAGGAAAGAAACAACAGCAATAAAGGGAAAAAAATCCTATAAAATTGGCAAGTATAAATCATAAATGAAAGACCAATAAGGTTAAAAATTATGAGAAATAAAAGCATTTAGTTTGGTTTGTGATGGCCATTTTACTATTAGGCCATCCACTGTTCCCCTTTAAGTATGGTTTGTATACCAGGAGACTCTGTTGGAGAAAACTAATTTTTTCCTTTTCAAGCACTTGTCAATTGGAAATAAATGGCTTCTTAATTAGTTATTGGAGCTCCTGTCCCCCTCCCCTTCTCAGTGTCATGGCCCCATCTGGCTGTAGAGCTGGTGTACCGGCTACTTTTGTGTCAACTTGACACAGCTGAAGTTATCACAGAGAAAGGAACTTCATTTGGGGAAATGCCTCCATGAGATCCAGCTGTGAGGCATTTTCTCAATTAGTGATTAAGGGGGGAGGGCCCCTTGTGGGTGGTGCCATCTCTGGGCTGGTAGTCTTGGATTCTGTAAGAGAGCAGGCTGAG
>NC_034610.1:36114660-36155884 GCF_900095145.1 Mus pahari
AAAAGACAACAAACAATAGAAAAAAAAAAAGGAGGCCTAATTGTGTTAGCTGTTTACTCCTGAACACAGAGTTAGGGTTAGGGTTAGAGTTAGGGTTGGGCTTGGGCTTGGGCTTGGGCTTAGGGTTGGGGTTGGGTTTAGGGTAGGGGTTGGGCTTAGGGTTGGGGTTGGCGTTGGGGTTAGGGTTAGGGTTAGAATTAGGGTTTGCTCTGGAGTGTAATTGATAAACCCATTATCATTCCATTGAAGAAAACTAATTTTCCACAGTTATCAAGTTTGATCAGCACTATTTGTTGAAGTCCAGCACAACTTATTGAAGATGTTGTCTTTTCTCCACTGTACATTTATGTTTCTCTGTAAAAAAAAAAAAAAAAGTCAGGTCTTTATGATACTGAGATGTGTCCTTTCTATCCCTAGTATCTCTGGTACTTTTATCATGAAGAGATGTTAAATTTTGTCAAAGGCTTTTCTTAATATAATGAAATGACTATATAATTTCTGTCCTTTAGTCTATTTAATGTGGTAGATTTTGTCTATTGATTTATATATGAAAAGCCATTCTATTCTGAGATAGAGCCACCTTATCATGGTGCATAATCTTTTTTATATGTTCGTGAATTAAATTGAAAAATATTTTATTGAGAAGGGCTGCATCTACGTTCATAATGGACATTAATTTATAGTTTCTTTCTTCCTTCTCTCCTTCCTTCCTTTCTTCTTTTTTATTTGAGTCTTTGTGTGCTTCTGCTTTATAGGATAATGGTGGCCTTCTAAAAAAATTTCTAAGTAACCCTCCAATTTTCTATTCATCAGAATAATTTGAAGAATATTGGCATTAGCTCTTTTTTTGAAGCATAGACAGGATTCTGTCTTGAATCCATGTGCCTTGAGATTTTTTTTTTCTAGTTCAGAGTGGTTTTTTTCTTGCTTGTATTTCACTAGGGGTCAGAAGTTTACTTCAATTATTTATTTCATTTTGATCAAATTTTGGTAGGCCATATAGATCAAGAAATACATTCATTTGTCTTGGGTTTTCTAGTGTGGTGTAATAACAGATTTTCGAAGCATGTCTTTATAATTCTGTGAATTTCTTTAATATTTATTGCCTCGTGTTTAAACTCTAAGTGTATTAGTTCAGTTCATTTCTCTCTTTCTTTAGTTAATTTGGTCAAAGTTTTGTTTGTTTTTATTTTAAAAATAGCGACTTATTTTATTGATGTTTTATATATTGTTGTTATTGTTTCTACTTTGATTTAAGCCCTGATTTTAATTATTTCTTCCTTTCAATTGTTTCTGGATATTGTTTCCTCTTCCGGTGTTTGTTTGTTTTGTTTTCAAGTATATCATTAAGTTATTGACCTAAGGTCTCTCTAGTTCCTGATATAGGCACTTAATGTTAGTGAATTTTCCTCTTAGAATGGACTTCATTATATCTCACAGGATTTGGTATTCTGCCTTTTCAGTTTCATTTCTTTCTAAAAGGTTTTTCATTTCCTTCTTCATTTCTGCCTTGAGACAATTTTTATTCAGTAGTGAGTTGTTTACTTTTTGCCATTTATATTGTTGATATCTAGCTTTAATCCACAGTGGTCAGATAGGATAAAATGTGTTATTTCAGTTTTTCTGTATTTGTCATGAATTGCTTTGTGTCCTTATATGTGATCAACTCTGAAGAAAGTTCCATGGGCTGCTGAGAAGAATTTTTACGTTTTAATGTTTGGGTGAAATGTTATGTAGATATCTGTTAGGTTCAGTTAATTTATGTTATTTAACTTCAACATTTCTCCACTTAGATTTTGTCTGGATGATCTGACTATTGGCGAAATTGTGGTATTAATGCTACCAACCCTCGCTGTGTTAGAGTTACTACTTGAATGTAGATGCAGTAGTGTTTCTGTTATGAAATTTGATGTCTTTACATTTGATGCATAAGTAAATAGAATTATGATATCCTTTTGCTGTGTCTTTCCCATGACGATTATGGAGTGTCCTTCAGATTAATTTTGGTTTTAAGTCTATTTTGACAGATATACATACCTGTTGTAGAAATTATTTAATCCCAACTCAGGGTTTCTACCTCACCATTTAGTTCCCAGATAAAAGACACATACAACATTTATATTTACAATAAGTATTAAACAGCACAGGAGCTGGGCAGATACCTATCTTCTATGCTATTAGAAGAAAATTTTTTTTACTAATTACTACTTATTCTCTGAGTGCGACTGCCTGCAGCCACACTCGAACTGGGTTCTCCTGAAAGGCGGGCGGGGGCTGAAAGAGATTAGACAGCGAACAAGGAAGGAGGCTAAGACAACATGGCTGATCAAAGCCCACGAGTTTACTGAGATTCTGAGCTTATATAGAGGAAGGAGGCCCATCCCCCACCAGTTCTTTCTTGATGCCCAGGTGATCTGCAGAATGCTGTTTCCAGAAGGTCTCAAGGGTCTCAACAGGTAGCGATAATGCTTTGAAGGAAAGCAGTGGCAGGTGTAGATAGACATAGAACCTGCTTTGTAAGTCGGAAGGTTCCACCCCAGGTGGTTCTGTGGTTAGGGGCAACAAGGTCTGAATCACCCTGCTTCAAGGCTGGGGAAGGCAACAATTCTCTTTCATCTGGGCTGTTCTTCGCGCCAATTGGTCAGCCCTCAGGGCCATACTTTCTTAACTCCTAACCCTAAAGGTTTCTCTTTCCTACTCCTCCCCCTTCTTCTTTCCTCATGGTTTTCCTTCAACCCCAAGCCCAGAAACCTAAACCCCAGCTATGTCTCTTCTGCCCAGCTATTAGCGGTTGGCATCTTTATTTACCAACAAGAAATACCTTGGGGGCGGGGGTCACTTAGATCTATGTGCAGACTCCAGGACCTGGAGGCCCAATATTAGTATTAGAATGCAAGTTGCATCAGGTCAACCCACTGCATTTCCCTCCTTTTGTCCAATTAAAAGGGCTCTTTTTCTTATAGTAACAAACAACACATAGTAAGAACTATTTTGAAAGAATATAAAATTATTAGTATGAATGACATGTAAAAGTTCAGTTTGTATTTTGTAACTTGGATGAGGTACTTTACTATCTATCCTATCTCAATGAGCTTACAATTCTGTACCCAAATCATCTTCTATTTTAACTTGTATTGCCATCCTAGAACATCTTAAATCCTAAACAACTTAAGTTCCATTGTGAGACGATTACTATCTGGTCTTCAATCCTGTCAGAGTTGAGAAGGAATAAACATTTGAATATTCAGGAAGCTTCCAAAATTTAAATAATTGGCAAAGACAACTGACTGCTTAGACAGTCCCCAGCATACCTAATAATGTTGGAACATCTATCTTCAGCCTTCAGGCCAAGAACATCTGACAGACCTTAAGTGAAGCAGGAATTATGAAGGACTAACTTATCATGTATCTGCAAAGCTTAGCAATCGACTATCCTATGTCCATTTTTCCTTTTTGGACAGCATTGTGTCTGCAAATTAAATTAGGACATTTCTTGCCCGGTGGCTAGCTTATCACAATTGAAGCAACTCAACCTGGATGTATTGATGCTTGTTATCTTCTTTCAAGTGAATGGGGATACTGTCAGAACAGACACGTTATGTATCTGTATTAAAAGATATTTTAATAATGAAATAACTTTAAATGCCATATTCTGTGGATCTCTGATGCGTTTTCAAGACCATCTATCTACATATATGATAACTGAATTGTTAAACATTACATATATATATATATATATATATATATATATATATATATATTTGCTATTTGAATAACCTTGAAAACACTTTATTGTAATTAACTAAATTATATGACCAGAAGTTTGACTATCTAATTATTAATTGGTATTACTTAATTATTCTAAAAGGTTCTAATAGTAGCTATTAAAAGTACTGGGCCTAAGGCTTATATTCTTAAATGAGTTGCATAGGCACAATACCTATCTAGGAGTAACAAAATTAATTTTAAATTTTGTTTCAACATATAAAATTTTATACCAATGAAAACCTTAAGCCTGTACCAATATCCAAAATTTTATATTATTGTTAGAAAATATAACCTCGATTTTGCATCAAAATATAAAAATCTCTACCATGTAAGAGTATGGCTATAAAATGCTTTTGTTTCCGAAGTGGATGCTCACAGCCAGCTATTGGATGGAACACAGGGTCCCCAATGGAGGAGCTAGAGAAAGTACCCAAGGAACTGAAGGGGGCTGCAACCCTGTAGGTGAAACAACAATATGAACTAACCAGTACCCCCTGAGCTCATGTCTCTAGCTGCATATGTAGCAGAAGATGGCCTAATAGGCCATCACTGGGAAGAGAGGCCCCTTGGTTTTGCAAACTTTATATGACCCAGCACAAGGGAAGGCCTGGGCCAAGTAGTGGGAGTGGGTGGGTAGGGGAGCAGGGGCGTGGGGGGGGGTATAGGGAACTTTCGGGATAGCATTTGAAATGTAAATAAAGAAAATAATAATAAAAAAAGTCTTAAAAATGCTTTTATTTAAGAGTAGATTTAATACATTATCCCTATTTATCTAATTTTTTTTTTTTGCTACTCTGAAATATATAGATGTTCCTTGACTGACAGTGGATAACCATTGTAAGCTGAAGCTCTCTTTGGTCAATATGCATAGCCTACCAGCAAGCATATATTGTAGCAACACCGTCTACAGTACAGCATGGGCTGTATGTGGATGATTGGGAGCTGTGGTTTTATTCATTGCCCAGTATCACAAGAATAGCATACTACATATAGCCATCCGAGGAAAATATGAAAATTCAAATCGTGAAGTATGGTTTCTACTGAATGTATATCACTTTCATACATCACGAAGTCAAAAACTTGTAAGTCATCAGATGGGGACCATCTGTACTGAAAACTAAAATAAAAATATCATTCAAGGTGTGCATCAACATTTTTCTCCCAGATTTGGTTATTTATACGATATGCCAAGGAACTACTAAGTACTCATGCTGACTGCTATGTCAGCCACGAATAAGAAAAAAAAATTACCTGTGTAAATAGAAAATGAGAACACCATATTTGAATTATCTAAATATGCTGGCAATTAAAATGAATATGATAAGCATTATTATATCTTTAAAGGCTGAATAAATTGTCTCTGCTGGATTAAGAATAGCAAGGGTCACTCAGTATTGGAACTGTGCCTTGGAGATAGCATACCAATCACATGAAATTTCATACATTCAATTAGCTCTACAATGAGATCTGCGAGGCTCTATTTCTTAAAAATCCACATATTTATGGAAGTCTAAAAAATAACCTACTCCTTAAGGCTGCACTAGCCAAAGAGTGGACTGGAAAAGAGACTTTAAGGATTCAGTAAACCCAATAAACTCCTAAGACATCAGCCTACATTTGTTATGTTAAAGAGATGAGTCTACAGTCCTTCATGGCAAGAGAAGAAATACTGGGCAGAAAGATCTATTATGTAGGATGCTGTCCAAGGAGTTAGATGACATCCTATTCCCAGAACTACAACAAATGTGCCTTCCGACCTTGAGCAAGTCGCTTAAATTCCTCTTCCTTTAATACTCTCTCCTAGTCCATCAATTATGCTACCTTTTTCAAAACACACTATCACTTTGTAATCAAAATGAAAAATAGTCACTTAATTGTTTTATACACCAATTCAAAGGATCTTAAGTTCAAATTTGGCACTAGTCAGGCTACTGCTGAAATCAAAGTTGATTCCAAAACCTTGTGATTAAACGTTTTGGAAAAAATGATCTTTAAATGACAAATCTTGATACATCATGCTTTCACTAGCTATAGTCTTTGACATCAGGAAAATGAGCGGGAAAGCAGAAAGAAAACTTGGGATTAAGGAGAGTTGGATGCAAAGAAAGACAAGTATAACTGAAGAACAGAAGGAAGGAGTGACGTCAATTCTGGTTTCAGGAAAAACCACAGGAAAAAGAGAACATCAACGGTGACGGTGACAGCAGTGTGTCATAAGCCTTCTCGGACCTGTGAGGGTATTCTGGAGTTGAAATGACACATCTGCATTTTGCACTTTCAGCTAAGATATCCTGGGACTATAGAGAGAAATTATGTCTGTCGTGAATATTTTTATGGCAAATGGTTTCTTTACCACAGGCATATACATGCAAATAATTCATCCCCATTCCTGGTTTCAGCTATAATTGCAGAAATACTTTAAAGTTCTGAATGACAAACCTAGTTTCTTGTGAGTCTAGAGTCCTGCTGGGGCTAAGATGAAGTTTCTTTAAATAGACTTTAAAAAAGAGGCTACCATTATAGTCCCTCCTGACACATATGTGTGTCTTCTTACCTGATGAAGCAGAAGGTAACTATGAACTCTTTCAGTAGCTATGAATATATTTCAGATGGGTGGTTCTATATCCAATCTGCACAGCTCCCAAGCTGGCTCCCAAGTTATCTTCTCTACTTACCATGCTTCTGGAAAGACTCATATTGAGCTTGTTGTTAAAGTTCAGCAGTCGATTGCAAATTATCTTGGAGCAAACCTTTCTCTATAAGGAGCTCAGAATAACCTATGATAGTAATTGGAAAGAAGATTTTCACCTGGCTCTGTTAGAGAAGTATTGGTGTTGACAAAATGTATATGCAAGCATGCAAGGTTACATTGGTGTTCTATGTCATCAGACAGCTTCTGGAAGAGAGGGCATCTAGGGGCAGAGTAGATAAAGAGATGGGCCTTTCACCTGCATGCTAAGAACATGTGACTTTGACACATGTTAATGTCCATGAATAAGTGTATTTTTGGAAGATAACAGTGTGTGTGTGTGTGTGTGTGTGTGTGTGTGTATGTGTGTGTGTGTGTGGGTATGTGTGTGTATGTATGTGTGTATGTACATTCATGGAGTTGTCTGCAGAGGCTAGGAGACATTGGATCCATTGGAGCCTGAGTTGCAGATAGGTGTAAGTCATCCAATGTAGGTGCTGGAAATCAACCTTGAATCCTCAAGAAAAACACAAAGTGCTCTTAACTGCTAAGCTATTGTTCCATGCACAGAAGATACTGTTTTTTAAGCTATAAATGAAAGTGAGATCGGATGGCCACAGTGTAAGTAAAGAGTCCCATACCCTCAGACGGAAAGGACCAGAGGGAAGGAGACAGGTGGTCACACTGACTGATGTCTAAGATTCCTGGGTCACTGAGGTCTTGCTGCCGCCTAGGTACAAAGATTCAAAGGACAAATGGATTTTGCTCAGTTTGCTTCAGATTCTCCTTGCCATACTTGGCTTCTCCCTAACATGCTAGACAAATCAGCCTGAAAAGAAAACAAGAATACTATTCTCCACAAACACTTGCTGTGTGTTGTGTGATTTGCGAGGTTTTAAAGAATGGCAAACATACTGAGTGGAGTTACTGCCTCCACTTACAAAAAGAATACAATTGTTATTATGTGGATAAGGAGATTCTATGTGCTTGCTGCCAAGATGCGAAAACTGGTATTGAATACTGCCTAAAATAAATGTGGAAGAATAAGCATTAGTGTAAGAAAACAGCAGTACAGCATCCTAGAGAAAAATACAAATACTGCATCTACCACTATTCCCACATTTTACAATTAAGGCAAACCATGGCTCACAGTTCCTGATGGCTTTGCTTGCTTTCTCTTCCTTCCTTCCTTCCTTCCTTCCTTCCTTCCTTCCTTCCTTCCTTCCTTCCTTCCTTCCTTCCTTCCTTCTTCCTTTTTATGTTAATTTATTTACTCACTTTACATCCTAATAGCAGACCCCTCCCTGCTGTCCTCCTAGCCCCTCCTTTACAAATCTCTCACCCCATCACCCCCTCCATTTTTTTCCTCAAAGAGGGGAAAGTCCCACTTGAGTACCACCCTGCCCTGGGACACCAGGTCTAAGCAGGACTAAGCACATCTTCTCCCACTGAGTCCCAATCAGGCAGTCCAGCTAGAGGAAGGGGTAACAATGGCAGGCAACAAAGCTAAAAACAACTCCTGTTTCAGTTACTAGGAGACATACATGAAGACCAAACTTCACATCTGTTACATAAGTATAGGAGACCAAGGTCCAGCCCCTGCATGCATGCTTTTTAGTTGGTGACTCAGTCTCTGTGTGTCCTCACCGACCCAGGTTAGTTGAGTCTGTAGATCTTCTTGTCCTGTTTTTTGATCTCCCAGGCTCCCTCAATCATATCCCCCACTCTTCCACCTCCTAGTGTTTGACTGTGACTCTCTGCTTGTTTCCATTTGCTGCTGAATGAAGCCTCTCAGGATGCAAACATGGCAGAGTGTATCATCAATAGTATCAGGGGTTGCCTATAAGAGGCTACTTTCCAGAGCTATTCAGCAAACTTAACACAAAAGAAACACTTTGTGTAAACTGCTCTTGAAGAAAGGTGGGGGGTCCTGTTAAAAAAAGAATAGCCTCAGAGTCTTGCTCCCCCACCCCTGCCCACATGCTAGCAATCCTTATTTCCATGGGCTCAGCAGGTAAGGACAGAACAAAGGAGCAGAATTGATTAGAAAATTCCCAGTACTACTGTCATCTATCTTCTAGCTTCTTATTTATAGTTAGCGTTTTTTGTTTTTTTGTTTTTTTTTTTTTTTAATTTTAAGAGAGTAGTTAATTAAAGACAATGCACTATGTTGTTCTTTGCAATTTTCAAAATGTTTCCATGGGTGCTCTCTCTTCTTAGACCAGATTGTATTTCAGTCCTACGGCATTTATCCATTCAGTTCAACCAGCATCATTCTGAATGTAAACTGTAGAGGCTTGAGAGATGTGAGAAGCCGCCATCTAGCCACATTTGGATGCTTCTGCATGCTGAAGACACATCTATACAGTTGACTGGCATGCCCTGCCCTCCCCCATTCTATTGGGATATTTGTTAGAAGCCTCATTCTAACCCTTAGGAACAAAGAAAAATAAAGCTGAAGCTGTGTTCAGTGTTCCCAGTCTGGCAGGCTTCCCAGATCCTTTATACCTCTGTTATTTACTAGCATCTGATACTAGAGTAGGCAGCTTTGCAGGGAAAGACTCCCTAGTCATCTCTGTTTCCTCTATTCCTACCTGCTTTTCAAAAAAAAAAAAAAATGCAATTATTCATTTTCTCAGATTCTATATATATATACACCGCTTTTTAGCATCTGTCTTAATTAGGATTTTGTTTTGAAGAGATACCATGACCATAGCAACTCTTGTAAAGGAAGAGTTGGCTCTGGCTTACATTTCAGAGAGTTGGTCCAATATCAGCATGCTGGGAAGCATGGTAGCTTGTAGGCAGATTTGCTGCTAGAGAGGTAGCTAACAGTTCTACATCTGAGTCCACAGGCAGCAGGAAGAGACAATGAACTAGGTGTGGCTGGAGCTTCTGAAGCCTAAGTTCACCCTCTAATGATACACTTCCTACAACAAGGGCACACCTCCAACAGTGCCACTCTCTATGACTCTATAGGGGCCATTTTCATTAAGAACATCGCAGCATCCAAATATATATATTTTGAAAAGTTTGGGTTGGTACTATCCATTTTGATTTATTAATAAGTTCTCACATAGAAATCGTGAGCTCTAAATGATTAAAGCCCTAACTGGCATTGATTAATCAAAATGAAACTTACTTTATCACTTTCCCATTGAACATATCAGTTATTTTTATATTAAAATTAACTGTAAATTCAACTTGCTCGACACTAGATAAAGTACATGTCATCTCTTCCCCAGCTTCAACATGACAATTCTTAATTCTCCCATTTTCACCAAGCTGGGCATTGTTTTTTTTTTTTCTCCTGCCTTTGAAGGCTCTTCACAAAGATCAAAGATTGTGCCTGCAAGTTGCTAGGTATTAAATTAGCTGAGAATCAGGTGTTGGGAAAATGTTCCTCTTTCTAACGTTTGGCTTCCTTTGTTTCTGTCTTACAGTTGTGCTTGTGATAATGGTCACTGTTTCTTGTTTCCTCCTGATCCTGGGGATCAGAGCCTTGTCGCCCTCATTTGCACCACGGTCGCGCACGAAAATGGCTTGAATTAGATTCTTTGACTAGGCCTTCTACTCATTTTCCACACAGCTCCCTCTCCCCTTCTTTGCTTACAAAAGTATGTAATTGGCATTTTTTTTGAAGACGCTCACATCTTAATAATGAATCCCCATTTCCATTCATTTCTGAGAGCTATGACCCCTGTAAGTTCTCCCTGCGGCAGGGATCCGTTCTATTCATGTAGGCGTTGTACTGCTCACAGCTATGGCCCGATGGCCATGCCGAGCTCCTGTCAAGCCCCATGGGGATAGATACCTGCTGCTTCAGCGACCCCTTTGCAGCTGCTATCACCAGGCTCTTCCTGGAGAAGCCATCTATCTAGACACAAATGTGGCCTTGGATGCTCTTGTATCCAAGTGCTGGTTGAAGAAATAAATGTTCACCTTAGAATACTGGCTTAAACCTTTACTGTACAACCACTTCCGTGGCGCTGCAAGGGTCCCTGGGAGGAGATGAGCAAGGCACTTCCTGTCTGAGCTAGTCCTTTCTTCCTGGATGCAGTGATACTGGAGTTGTAACCTGCTAAAACTTCGACTCCTTTGGTTTTGGAGCTTGATGAAAAGGCTCATTTCCTACCATCCCCTATTCTTGTCATAGTAGGCACTAAAAATCTTTGACATTATTAATGGAACCTCCCAGAGTGTGGTAACAACGTTAGGTAGGTCCTAGTATTGGCTGGATGGTCCCTCTCAAAGGCACCCAGCCAACGAAACATAGACCCAGTGCTTTTTAGAGGGATGCTGGAGACAAACAACAACAACAAACAAACAAAACAAAACAAAACAAAACAAAACAAAACACAAAAAACCAACCCTCTGGAATTTTACCCATTCAATAAAGAGGTTGAGGTTTGCTTGGTACTGTGAGATCGCATTTCTAGAATTCTTGATGATAATATATGATGGCATGGCTACTGGGGGAAAAAGGTGAGTCTAGTCATTTGTTCTCATAAATGGGCCAGAGGATTTTTCTTGCAGTGTGGAGTCCTAATCTTGGAAACAAGAAGCGAAATGTTTATTGTGTTTTCTCTCCGCATACAATATCACCAGGCCTTAGCACAGTTGTGGCTTCATGTTCTATTATCATCATGATAACTTTTTCATTGCAGGAAAATTGAAGCCAGAATCTAGCTAGGCAAAACCTCTACCACTGAGCCCCAATCACAAATAGGGCTTTTGACTGTCTGGAGGAAAACTGGAAAAATATATATATATATATATATATATATATATATATATATATATATATATACTCTGCAGGGAGCTTAAAAAAATCATCCGCAGACTGAATAGCGGGTTTTTATAGATGATTTGTAAGATGTCATTTAAAAAAAAAAAAACATTGAAGTCAGAAATGATTTTATTGACAAAGACTACAAAGCAAGGAGTGTTTCTGTGCCAACAATTGTGAAATTTTTAGCAGACTGAATGGACTGAGTATTGTTTCCAAGAGAAAAGAGTTCCTAATTTTAAAGAGTGCTACTGTGCGCCCATGTCTACTAATTGTTTTACCAACCAACAAGAGGAACTGGTCATTAAGAAGAGACTATAAAATCAATGTAAGACATAGTGAGAAAGAGAAGAAAACCAGTGGCTTTTTTAAATTTACAGGAAAGTATTCATAAAGGATACATTTGCTATCATGGACATAACAGTTAACACTTCCCCTCTGCTTATTTTAAAATCTCTGCTAAAAAGAATATACCACTTATTAAATTTATATGTATTTTCACACAATAGTGCTAAATGCAATATCACTCTAATTATTTGCACGCCTCACTTAAATTTACCAACTTTATGTTAGCATCAAGCATGTAGGAGGCTATATAAATAAATATGTATCTTTACACACAGGCACATATGTGTGTGTTATAGGTATATGTACATGTATGTAGAAATAACGTGTATTGGTGGGCACATGAAGGTCAGAGATCCGTCAGGCATCTTCTTTTGTTGCTCTCTGCTTTATTTTTTAATATTTATATTAACTTATTTGTTTGAGAGCTCTTTCTGTGTGTTCACATGTATACCGCATGCATGCCTGGTGACTAAGAATGACAGAAAAAGGAATATGAATGCCAAGAACTGGAATTAAGTTTGTAAGGAGACATGTGGGTGCTGGGAACCAAACCTGGCTCTTCTTCAAGAGCAATCTGTTAGTTCCTTTTCTATTGCTGTGATAAAACATCATGAACAAGATGCCTTGTAAAAGGAAGAGCTTACTGTTGTGGAGGGATAAGACTCTATCCCCCTCATGCCAGGAAGTGTGAGAATAGGCAGGCACAGCAGCCATGGAAAATAAGAGCTCCTATTTTAAACCACAAGCAAAAAGCAGGCAGTGAACTGGGAATGGCAAGGGATTGTGAGATCTCAAGGCCTGCCTCCAGTGACACAAAACCTCCAGCGAGACCTTCACTTCCTAAATCTCCTGAAACCAGGCCATCAACTGGAGACCAAGCATTCAAACCCCTGAGACTGTGGGAGACATCGCTTCCAAACTGCCACAAGCAGTAAGCAGTGTTAACCTTAGAGTCCTCCATCTCTCTAGCCCCACCCCCTGATATTTTTATACAATATCCCTCATCCATCTTGAGGACATTATTTGACCAGCAAGTTCCAGGGATTCACATGTCTTGACCTCTATGGGTTACTATGTGTACTGCTGTGTGGGCTTCATATTTTGCTGCTGCTCATGAGGTTCTCAGACTAAAAAGGATTTGCCACCTGAGCTATCTCCAGATCAGTAGGTCTTATATTACCAAATATATTTGTGTTAGTTAAGGTTTCTATTGCTGCAACAAAACACCATGACCAAGAAGCAAGTTGGGGAGGAAAAGGTTCATTCAGCTTACACTTCTATATTCCTCTTTATCACCAAAGAAGAAGTCAGGACAGGAGTTCAAACAGGGCAGGAACCTGGAGGCAGGAATTGATGCAGAGTCCACAGAGGGGTGGAAGGTGTTGCTTACTGGCTTGTTCGGCATGCTTCCTTATAGAATCCAGGATCACCTGCCCAGGGATGGCACCAACCATCGTAGGCTGGGCTCACCTCCGTTGATCGCTAATTTAGAAAATGCCCTAGAGCTAGATCTCATGGGGGCATTTTCCTCAAGTGAGGTTTCTTTCTCTATGATGACTCTAGCTTGTGTGCCAAGTTGACACACAAAACCAGCTAGTACAATATTCTAAAAAAAATTTTTTTCTTTTAAAAGCCATCTAGGAGAAACACACAAGTGGGGATTTATTGTCTCACTCCATATTCAGTTGGGTATGACTTTGTTCTGTCCCCTTGTATAATCCAGAATCTCACAAACTATTTTGTACCTGCTCTCTGATGCAGAAGGAGGAGAGGAAATATGAACAGTGGGATCAGAATGGTTTGCTTTCATACCCCAGCTCTGCCACCAGCAGTCTGCCTGTCCTTTAACCCTTGGAGGCCCCTAAGCCTCATTGGTAGGAAAGTGTCTGCTTGGTGAACATGGGCCGACATAAGCAGAGTGCTCCGCACACCTAGCTCTAGCATCTTCTATGAGTTTGGTGCCCAATGAAGGCTGATCGTAACAATAAGAAGCTGAAATAGATTTTCCAACTAAATTTAACTGGTTCTGTTTATAACATAAATTTCTAGAAAAATAAGTAGTCATTAACTAGTTAGTCTCTTTGCCCTGCTCTTGCTGCCTCAAACCCAACTAAACAAAATGGCTGTGGCTACATAAGGGCACTGCATATGCCATTCAATGAACAAATGAAGGCAGAAAAGTGCTCTAGCTAGTGTAGCATTGTGACTTCCCAGCCCTCCTTTCATCAAAGGATTGGTCTCTAGCTCTGTTGCCAACACTCTTATCTTCTTGTCTGCTTATTATTCATCTATTTGAATAGCTAACGTGTATTTATTCTCATGTGAATCACTCACTGCTAAATTACGTGTGTCCCATTTGAGTACAATAGAAAGTTTATCATGGGCTGGGGCTGGGGTTGGGGCTGGGGATCAGTTAGTATTTGCCTAACATGCACAAAGTTCTTGGTGCGATTCATGGTACCACACAAATCAGGCTTGGTGGTACTCGTTTGTAATCCCAGCACTTGGGAGGTGTAGGCAGGAGGGTCAGAGGTTCAAGGCCATCTGTTGTCACATAGTGAGTTCACAGCCAGCCTGAAACACAAAAGATTCTTTCTCTTCTCCCCTGAAAACAAGTATGGAAGCTCCTCACAAAATAAATACACAGTTGCTGGGCAATTCAGAAACCCCACTAGGGATACAGATCAAAGAACTGGGGATTGCTTTTTCATGTTTGTTGCAGTGATTTACAGCATGGGAACCCAGGTATCTGTCAATAGAGGAACAGCTAAGGGGAAGACATTAATTGCATACAGTGTAGTATTATTCCACCATAAAAGTCTCAAATCTTGTCATTTGCTTTAAATGCATGAGCTACAGGGAAACCACTTTCAGTAGAATAAGGCCGAACCAGGACAAATACATGAGCTCACTTAGATGTGAAAACTCAAAAAAGTCGATCTCATAGAAAAGAGAATGGCATTATGGAATTGTGCTTAGCAAAGACAGGAGGTGTGGTGGGAGGGCCAAGGTTGGTTGAGCAATGCTGGTTGCAGTTAGACAAGGATCTAGCTTCCACTGTGCTATGGCACTCTAAGGTAACTGCTGTTGAAAGTGATTATTCCATTGTTTACAGAGAGCCAGTAGAATGGATTTGGGATATTTCCAACACAAAATAAACGTTTGATGTGAGAGATGCACCAGTTGCTCTGATCTTGTCCCTATACATGGTGCATGGGTTTGAATATTAAACTGTACTATAGAAATATCTGCGGTAGCTATGCAGTAATGAATCATTACAAAATGTAGACGTAAGAAAATGCTTTCCTTGGGCTTTCAGTGCTTTAAAACGCGATGATGCTCTCTCTTTCCCTCAGAGATTCCTTGGTGGCATTAGGGTCTTTCAGTGGTGAGGAGACAGGAAGAATTCCCAGGAGACCTTGACATGGGTAGACCCAGAGGTAACCACAAGGTAAAGGGGCTTTCAGTGATCTCAACTCCATGTCACTAAACAAATCACTCTGATTTAATCCCACTTTCTTTAATAGGCCATGACTCTCCCAAGGCCAATCCTCATTTGAATAGCCCACCATGGAATAAAGATTCTAAAAGGCAGTCATAGCAGTTTCCTGTCAGCAAGTGTCTCTTGGCAAGGGCAACAGTGTCAGGGTTGGTGTCTGCAGGCAGGATGGATCCCCAGGTGGAGCAGTCCTCAGATGGCCCACCCTTCAGTCTGTGCTCCATTTTTTGTCCCTGTTCTTGCTTTGAACAGGAACGTTTCTGGGTTAAAAAAACAAATTGAGATGGGTGAGTGGCCTCATCCCAGGATTGGGGACCATGCTTATCTACTGGAGATGGTCTCTATAGGTTCTATCTCCCCTTATCTCCTTGCGAGGTTCGACCAGCAACTGATCAATACAGATGTGGATGCTTGGAGCCAACCATCAAACTGAGCTCAGGGGCCTTGATGGGGGAGCTGGCAGAAGAATTGAAAGAGCTGAGGGGGATTGCAACCTATAGGAAGAACAACATCAGCTGACCGGACCACCCAGAGCTCTCAGGGACTAGACCACATACCAAGGAATGTACAGGGAGGATGCATGGCTCCAGTGACATAGGGAGCAGAGAATGGCCTTGTCTGACATCAATGGGAGGGGAGGCCCTTGGTCCTGTGGAGGCTTGATACCCCAGCACAGGGGGATGTTGGAGTGGTGGGGATTGGAAAGGGTGGGTGGGTGGATGGGTGAGCACCCTCATAGAGGCAAAGTGGAGGGAAGAAAGGGAGGTTGGGGGGGTTATCAATGGGGTAACCAGGAAGTGGTATATCATTTGAGATGTAAATGAATGGAATGATTAACTAATAAAATGTAATAAATTTAAACAATCCTAAAAGGCTTTCAGTACAAACACATTAAGTAAATAGAATGGTTCACCAGCATTTCAATTAGTATCCCCTCCCTTTTAATATTACTTGGAAAAAAAATAGGTGAGAATTGTTTCTGTCCCTTATCAGATTTTTTTTAAGTCTAAGAGTTGAAATATTTTGCTATTTACATTAAAATGATGAGACGATTCATCTAACCAAGTGAAATAATCCACTTTGCACATTCAATGTTGTATTTAGTCAGAAGAAAATGCTTCGCCCCAGTGTCCCCAGATTGAAAGAAAGCTCATTTATTGTTGTCTTTCTCTCATTCAAAGCCTTAAGAACAGACTCCATGTGCTCCAGGCCCATCCTCCAAAGCAGTGGTTCTCAACCTTCCTAATGCTCCAACACAGTTCCTCAAGTGGTGGTGACCCGACCATAAAATTATTTTTGCTGATGCTTCATAACTATAATTTTACTACTGTTATGAATTACAATGTTAACATTTGATATGTAAGATATCTGATATACAACATCTGTGAAAGTTTCTTTTGGTCTCCAAAGGGGACAAGACCTAGGCTGAGAACCACTGCTCTAAAGAGAGCATTTCATACATACACACACAAAAATTGACTGTGGATCTGAAAAGTCCTCTGTGAGCTGAGCTGAGCTAAATGCCATTAGAAAACCTGTGCAGATGGATGAATAAGCAAAGTGCCTGTCATCCACTAGGGACGGAAGCTCCCAACCAATTAGAATCCTTGTTTAGGGAATCGCCCTCCCTTTGCATATCAATTTCTGCTTTTGGATCTGAAGGTTACATAGTAATTGTGCTTTAACCAAATAAATGAATAAACAGGTCATCCCTGGAAAGTTTCTTCCTAATTTGTAATATGACATGTAAGTAAAACTTGTCCTGCTTCTCTGGCAAGCTGCACAGATCTGCTTCTTTGCCTTCTTCAGTGACAGTTCCCAGGCAGCCGATATAGTGACCGTTCCCAGCTCTGAGTCTCTCTCTGTAATGAAGACGGTTTTTCTTCCTTCTCTCTACTTTATTTATTGCAAACATAATATTACCACAACAGAAAAATAATGCAGCCAGTTTCACTCTGTGGCAAGTCTATTTCTGAGTTTTCAAAAGGTCGTGGTGTGCACTTTAGAGATGACTCCAAAGAACCAACTGTTAGAGAGAGGAGAAGTGATTAATCATTGTGAAGGAAAGAGTAAAACTGAGAAGTGTCTCAGCTGAGGACTGGAAGAAAATAGCTTCCATTACCCGGACAATATTCTCCATTAAAATCTTTATTTCTTAGCAGATGAGAAAGGATTTCAAATACAAAACTAAACTCTTTAAACATCCGACATTTAAGTGTCTGTGTCCATTAAATTTAAATGACAGATTATCATTTAAATTTATTGTGCACCTACTGCATGCTTAGCATTTTGGTTCCTGTAAACGCGCAACCGTGCAAGAGATAATGTGAATGCTGACAGTGAGCTACATTGTAGGCAACAGAAGAGAATCATCCAAGAGACAATGAAATCACAGGGAAATGCCCAGCATAATCAGAAAAGATGCTCTTTAGTTCATGACACACAGGTGAAATGCTTAGATTTCCCTGACCTTGTCTTTGAGAATAACTCACTAGCACTAAGTCATCTCCCTATACCTACCCAACTCTCTAGCCAACCCCCATGCCTGTCCTTGAGTAGATACCAAGGCACATTTTCTTCTCATGTTTCTTTTCCCAGGGCTCACCAGCATCACCAAAAAAAAAAAAAAATAGCTGGATGCCTAACTTTATTTTCTGATTAGCTTTAGGGCCTCAAGGAAGGTCCAGTGAGGTCACTAAACTGCTTTTTATTGGAAACCATCAACCAAGGCTGTCAATAAGTCTTCTGCAGTTTGTAGCCTAGTACAGACTCTAGCCACTAGGGACCAACCAATTTTATTCATTTTTAAAGAGATATTTATTGAGCTCTACCAGTGCAGCACTCTTTTCTAGGAATGGCTGATAAAATAGTAAAACCAAGAGAGAAAACAGCTGTGCTTAGAGGAAATCGAGGTGGAGAGAGGTGAATTTACTTGCTGAAGGTCAAACTGAAAGTCGCTAGTAGAGTCCATCTTAGCCTCACAAGACCCCGACTCTGAGAAATCATGAATCATGGGGCATATGTCTTTCAATTACAGTTTGCTGCTTAGGTCCTGGCCTTATACACTCAAGATCCTGAAAATCTGCTCGTTCATGTAGCCCATTCTTCACATACCCTATGCATGACCGAGTCCATACTTTCAGTATTTTATTTTCTATTTAGGTAAGTTTTAGATCGTGTCTTAATATGTTAGAACTTGGTGGACAAGTGAATGGACTCACAAAGTATGAACAATGACAGCAATCGTACCTGAGAAAGCTTTCCTAATGGTGACCCACTGAGAAAATAAACAGTTCACAAGTGGAAAAATCCCAGAATGGGTGAAGAGCGTTTGAGAAAGCTAAACACATTCTCATTTGAAAATATTCTGTTTTCAAAAACAGGCTCCTTCTACTTTTTCACCAATTATTGAATTGAGTTGGCATGCCTCAATATTGTTCCCAAGCCCATTTTCAAATGTAGCTGGGATTTCTGTAAATTTGGCCAAGGTCTTTTCACAGAAGTGGACTCTCATCCCAGGTGCCTGAGCTGCCACCCAGCAAGGGACAAAATCTTGGCAGCCATTTGGCAATTGCCAAGAATGACTCTCTGTCTTTAGCACTGATTGGAAAAGTGACTGGAGTATCCCACACACTCACATACCTATGTATTTTCTTTTTCAATACACCCCTTAAAGCATCTTTGTTGTTGATACTTAGTGCTTATGGAGACCCGAAAGGTTTCATGTGGAAAAGGAATCAATTACATTTGCTAAAATGAGCACATTTTTTTTTTAATATTGCTAATATGTTCTCCACTGTATTTCACTTCTCCTTGGCATGATGCTGAGTTTAAGTTATTTTCAGGGAATCTTATTTACCTGGAGCCCCCTTTACTGAAAAGGAGTTCAGTTTTAACCCCAACAACCATGCTGCATATTCAAGCCACACTAAAATTACATCAAATTTATTCTCTGTAATATAGAAAACAATACTGGGAAAGAAGCTAGATATCAAAAGATAATGAGGCTGGTAGAACAATTCTGCCACAGCTGTCAGGATGCAGATAAAAGACAGAATCCCTCCATTTTAATCAGCGATTTCCAAGTCAAATGGGGGGGGGGACCATAACAAACAAACCAATGGAATGGTCTTGCTGACGCTTCCCCAGTGACTGAAAGGGACATCTTAGAAAAAGACCAATTGAGCCTTCAGTGCCAGGGATGAGGTTGCCAGTGTCATTTGTCATCTGTGCCAGGCTGAAGCCACCAGGATGAGCATCCTCAGAATAGTTGAGTGGCCACAGAGGAGCTGAGTGTCCAAGGAGGAACTGAGCACAATCTTCCAGAATCCCACAACCTTCCCAGGGAGTTTCTCTCATGACCCAAACACCTACTGGGAGTAGGAAAAGGATGTAATTCTAAACAGCAGCCCAGTGTCTGGAACATTCTATTTTTATACATTGTCAGTTTTAATAAAAATGGATCACACCAAAGGATCTCTGAGAAGGGGCTGGAGACTCAGTGGTTAAAGCCTGCATTTCTAAAGGGCCAGGATTTGGTTCACAAAACAAGCATGAAGTTTGCAGCTAACTGTAACCACAGTTCCAGGGGAACCTGTACCCTCTACTAGTCCCGAAAGCACACACGGAGTGCACAGGTATACATGTAGACAAAGCACTCATACACACAAAATTTAAAAAATAAAAACATATCAGTAAACCTGAAAGATGCTCATTTGTCCAGAGTTCTAGAGTAAGTCTTAATATCTCATCATTTTATCTACTGATTTGTCTTATTTTTAAAATCATATGCTTATTTTGTTGCTTTGTGTTTAATTGTTACATTAATTTGATAGTAACCTAATATATACCATTTTATTTATTGACATACCCTATAGTTTGAACTTGTATCCTTATCTGTTATGTATTTTATTATTGTGACAGCAATTTCATAAGATGTGTGATTATTAATATATTTCATGTTAAATGTAAGAAGTGATTTTAGGATGGTGAGATCTCTCTCTCTCTCTCTCTCTCTCTCTCTCTCTCTCTCTCTCTCTCTCTCTCTCTCTGTGTGTGTGTGTGTGTGTGTGTGTGTAGTGGACTTTTAGGGGACAAAGACAGAATTCAGGATTTGGCTACAAATCATTTACCTTCAAGGTGAACATGGGATCCAGGGAAAGTAAGTGGAGAAAGATGACTCAGATGTGGAGGAAGCCAAAAGGAATGAGTTAAGGATCAGGTACCACTGAAGGATCAGGTACCACTGAAGAATCAGGTACCACTGAAGCAAATCCGCCCATCACCACAGGAGGCATCTATGCTGCTTTGAAAACCACAACTTAGAGTTACTTTACAGTTACCTGTTTACCTTTAGCTTTTGTCCCGTTCATGAACTCATAATAGGATCATCGTGACCTTATCATTTGTTATTAGCAGCCTGTGAACTGAAAAGTCTGTGCTGCTCCATTTCTTTTTAATGATACTTATTCATTTTGTGTGTATAGGCGTGTGCATGCTGCCTGCTAGGGTGCACACATGGAGTTCCGGGGACTACTTTCAGGAGTCAGTCTTCTCACACCATGCAGATTGTGGATTTGAACTCATTTCTTTAGTCTTCCAGTAAGTTCCTTTACCCTCTAAATGAACTCGCTGGTTTATTTTTAATCTATCAAAATTTTTATTTTTAATCTATTTAAAAAATGAGCTATGAACAGCTGGAGAGTTGCCATCCTAAGACACAAAATCTACTTCATTTCTAACTTTTTATATCTTCTTTACAGGATACTACTGACCAACCATTATCCTATTTGTGACAGAGGAGACTAACAGAAGTATTCTTGTATCTCAAGTAGTGCTTAGAAAGAGATGATCATAGAGGACCTTTTCATCCCTTCTGACTACCAAGCATCCTCATCAAAAGAAAGTAGCAAGAGGTGATGTTAGTGAAGTTAACTAGAGTGAAACAATTAAAAGTCAAACATTTTTGAATTCTATCACTATGAAACCAGCAACAGTCTATAAGCACGGTAGATGCATGGACAACTGCTGTTTTAGCTTTTGATTGTTTAAAAGGCAACCTGTATCAATAGAAAAGTCATTCCACTATGATTGCTCTCCACTAACAAAAAAATCTTAGTTCATCTGAATGCAATCTGACACTGAGCAGAGTTAACTTGTGACTACAGATGCAATGGCAAATGTTGTCATAGGTGCAGAGCACCAGGCTCTGTCATCTCCACTTCTATCGTAGGCTCCTTCTCAAAGGATGGATTTAGCATCTGAACCTCAAAATACCTATCAACGAATATAAGCTAGCCTTTTGTCCTAAGAAACCAATAGAATTGGCATTACTATTTCTCTTGCTTTGTATCTTTCTAATATATTAATATCCTTAGCACTTTTTTTCAACCATCTGCCAAGACTTACTGATTTCACTAACTTTTCTTTAATTCACCCGAATTTCTCTACTTCCACCACAAACACCACCATACCTCTTTCACTCCATTCTCCTTTCAAATAGGATGTATTAGTGTTCAATGCCCCAGTGTAGGGGAATGCCAGGGTGGGAGTGGGTGGGTGGGGGAGCACCCTCATAGAGGCAGGGGGAAGGGGGATGGAATAGGGGGTTTCCGAAGGGGAGACCTGGAAAGGGGAAAACATTTGAAATGTAAATAAAGAAAATATCCAATCCAAAAAAAAAAAGAACTAAAATATGCTGCTTATCTTCTCTCTACTGAAACCCCCCATGGTTGTCCAAAGACACAAAATGAGCTCTAGGATTTTAGGCCCTAAGTCCACTCTGATATCTTTGGGCTATATTTTACCGTACACTCACAACTTCAATATTCCTGGCCTTTGCCCTTCAAAGTCTTCTGTTTGTCCTCTCTACGACATGTGTGCTTCCCTCTGCTTCATGCAAACTTCAGCTCGTCCATCTGACATCACCTCAGCCTCTACCCCCTTAACACTTCAAATGAATTCATGTCCCCCAAGTAAGTGATGTCATAACACCCTGTACCTTTTCTTCACAACCTATACAGTTGTGTTCTGGTGATCATGGAGGACATGGTCTAACTCTGTTTTGTTCATTCTTGTGTTCCCAGCACCAGGCATGAGGCCTAGTGTACAGCAGATCTTCAATATGTGTTTGTATGCCATTGATGAATGAGTGAAGAGGGAAACGTGTGTTCATGAGTACATGTGTCCTGTGCATAATAAAGAAAGAACTGGATTTCCTTTATGTAAAGAGCATTTCTGGCAAGGTTCTTTGATCCAAAGTAGTCTTATTTGACTGACTTCTTAACATTAAATTCTGAGGCCAGAAGTATATGCTAATTTATATTACTTATGCTGTAATATATTTTATTTTGCATTTACCGTATTGCTCATGCTCATATTTAGAGCCACTCTCTTTCCTCTTCCATCTGAGTTAAAAGTCAAGAGGATATAGAGAGAGGGGTTGATGTATAAAGTGCTTGATGTATAAACATGAAAATCTGAGCTTGGATTCAAACATCTAAGTTAAAACAAACACAAGATGGGCCTGACCACAGACATGTCTGTGATCTCTGTACCAGGGGGAAGAGACAGAAACAGGAAGCATTCTGGAGCCTAGCTCCAGACTCAGTGAGGGCCCTTGTCACAGAGGAAAAAGGAGGAGGGAGAGAGCAGGACACTGAATAGACTCCACTAGTCTTCACAGATACCAATGTAATCTCACATATCTGCCACACACATGCACACATACTGACATATACCACATGCACACACACACATACACACATACATACATAACACACACATATACAACACACATACACATCACACACACACATACACCTTTGTAAAAACACCCCCCACATGTGTACCTGGTATAACATACATAGACACACAAAAATGCCACATGTACCTGATGTGTGTGCACACACACATGCTGCACACACATATATATGCACACAGGCAACATGTACATGCGCCACACACTGGATGTTTACACACACCACACACACATGCATCTGATGTGTACACACACAAACGCATATGCCACACACATGCACCTGTTGTACACATGTACGCACACCCAACATGCTCATGTACATATATGTGCTGACATTCTAGCTCACTAGAGGAGTGCTTGCTCATGTGGGGACGCCTCTAGAATCAATATCCAGCACTGAATGTTTTTTAATTATGTGACGTAGCTATATATCCTCAGGCAATCTCACGTCTTGGCATCTTGCAATCCAGCTGTAGAGTTTGTTTTTACAAACTCCTTTCTACTTTTCTTGCTAAGGGCATCAACAAATCCAAATTGCCAGATCCATTAGACTTGCTTTAGTCTTTGCTGTCTTTAACCCCAAGAAGTAATTTGACTGCTGACTGTACTTCCCCACTGTTCCTTCTAGGAGACATGTATTCTCAGTCAGGTCCCATTGTCTGACTCATCTTTTCATGACTTGTCTCCTCCCACTCTCTCCTAGGTTTGTACTTTAGGTTCAGCAAAGAGAGAAAAATAGAATTTTAGTGTATAAACATGTCCACTTTTACACTCTGTCCTCTGCAGGAGCAGAGAACTTCTTCCCAGAACTCTCTTCTCTGCATCTTCTTATCTGCCTTGGTCCTTGGCATCTAATTCCCCCCCACAGTGCTCCTATTTGCCTGTTGTCTATATTCATGAAAGTCATTTTCTCATGGTTTGCTCATGCTCTACTGTAAAAAAGAAAAACTCTACTTTTTTGTGTCTACAGTCCTACCACAATAACTAGCATGCCGTAAATATATCACAAAATATCTCTGGGCTATGGGAAGTACAGTTGGAGTTGAGTTTCTCTTTAAAATCATGATTAACACAGTATAAAAGATTTTAGATGTTTTAGTGTTAAAACACAAGTGTCCCTACAGTAAAGGCTGTGGAAAGATTAATGGTCCCCATTGGCGTCTAAGACCCCAAAGACACATTTCCATGTGCATTATAATTCATAAGGAATCAAGAACTCCAGGCTATAATGCTCCGCATTAAGTACCTTATAGATTTGACCAGCCTTGAAACTTCTCTTTAATCTCTGCAGTTCTCCTGAGGACAGAAGGTACTAGTCAGGGTGAGATATGTTTATTGCTACAGGAGTGTATGTGGTTCAGATCAGTTTCCCATTTAAATGTTTGTAAACTTTGGACAAAATAAATAAACCCTGGCTCAGTAAAAAAAAAAAAAAAAAAAAAAAAAAAAAAAAAAAAAAAAATTTGCTGAGACAGCTGGACCCTGTCTGAGAGATCCTGGGAACATAGAGCTATTGTCTGGCTCGTAGTCTAAATCACTGTAGATTTCTAGGTATTTACTGATCGGGATGCAGAGTCTGGGCAGAAGTTGGGAGTGCAAGATTTGGCACTCATAAGTTCAAGAGTATCAACACAGTCAGGACCTGAGAGTTCAAAGTTCTTAAGACAAAAGAACAAAACTAAGGCAGCCCTTCCCCTGACCCCAAAGGAAGAAAGGAAAGGAAGAAAGGAAAGGAAGAAGATGGCCAACAGTCTACGTTACATCTGTCCTCGGAGTGCTGGCCTTTCTAGTTATTACTAATATTTCAGTTATCATACAAAATAATAGGTTTCACTATGACATCTCTGACATGGCACCATCTAGCACAATGAAAGTTAGCCAGCAGGCGCATGCTGCCAGCCCGACTTCGCTACACCTGGAGACCAAGTAGAGCCCACATTCTTGGCTTTCAGATAGAAATGTTGAAGTACTCATGGGAAAAACTGACAGAAGTAGCCCAGAATAAAAATAAGAACAAAAATTTGAGGCTAAATTACATGTATCTGAAGGAACAACTGAAGAAAAAAGAAAGTCATGTAAGCCATGAATAAGAGGTGTTGATTAGGATGGGGAGGTGAGGCTGCAGGGCAAAGGTCAACGTCTTCATTTTTGTTCTTTGATTTTTAAGAAGTCTTAGTAGCCCCAACTACTCTAGAACTCACTGTGTGGACACTCCTGGGGATCTGAAATGAGGCAAAGATGTCTTCCGTCCTTGCTTTGAGTTGTTGTAATGAGAAGTCCTGATGAGAGTACCATGGCCACAAAAAAATACATTGACTGAAATTAAAGAACTTACTTGCTCATTATTTATGAAACACCTGATTGTGAGCATGAGAAAGTCACGGGAATCTACTGATTAAAAGCAGAAAGTTACTGCAAAAAATCTTCTGTGATGACAGAACAGTGGGCGTTTTCCAGTGGACTAAGCTATTGGAGTTCATAAGTAATGCATTAGATTTGATAAGAAATGTCATGGAAAACTGTCAAAACACAAAAAAATTTAATTTCTATTTTCTAAAACAAAATCAGTGGTGATAAGAACGTTTTAAAAAATATCAAGTAATTAGAAGTGAAACTGATGGAAGATACACAAACAATTTGCCATAAAAATTATAAAACATTCCTTAAACTAGCACTAATGAGCTAAACAAAACTGTGTGTGTACCAGCACAAAAGAAAGCCAGGAAAGTTTGCTCTGATGATGTAAATCAGGTGGGGAGAGAGATGTGTCATTGATTAAGAGCATTTGGTGCTCTTGCAAAGGATCAGAACACCCACATGGTGGCTCACAATTACCTGTAACTCCAATTCTAGAAGGTCTCTTATCCTCTCCTGACAAACCATGGGAACCAGTCAAATGCTATACATACATGCGTGCAAGCAAAAGTTATACACATATAATAAAATAAATAACCCAAGTTTTCAAATAAAAGTTTATATCAGATACAAAAACACAGTTTTAGTAAGTACTTCAGGATGACATGTGTACAAATATAGGTAGAAAAATCAACTGAACTTAACTCGAAACAGTATGTGACAATTTACTGGTGAGAAAGCTGACGTGCAGGGTCAGTTGGCAACTTACGCTGTAAGACCAGAATCTTCATTATTGTTTCCTATTTCACAGGATTATTATTTCAAAATAACTTGCAAAATAAAATATGAAACAATAAGATTTCTATGAGCACAGAGAGTGTTCTTCATTATTTTGAGATAAACAGAAAATTCTTCACAAAGCACAGGAAGCAGTAACTATGAAAAAATAGGAATTCATGCTTGTATTCCCATTGCTTGGGAGACTGTGGCACAGGATGGCTAAAAATTTAAGGTTAACCTTGGCTACATAGTGAGTTTCTGGTCATCCTGGGGGAGACTGAGGAAACAGTGGTGACAGAGAAGGTGGAGAGGAAGAGAGATGGAGAAAGATGAGTTTTAAAAAATGGATGCTAGGGGCTAGAGAGATGGCTCAATGGTTAAGAGCACTTGCTGCTCTTCCAGAGGTCCTGAGTTCAGTTCCCAGCAACGACATGGTAGCTCAGAGCCATCTGCAATGGGATCTGATGCCCTCTTCTGGCATGCAAGTGTACATGCAGATAGAGCACTCATATACAAAATAAGTAAATAAATCTTTTAAAAAATAATTGAATGCTATTGAAATCAGGGTGGTCTGCCCATCAAAAGATTGGTTAGTGGGTGATTGTCACGATTTAGTTGTTTATCTGAGTAGTGCAGACATAGGTCATCTATTTAGCAAAACTTTAAAGAGATAGCATAGCATTTGATTGTGGTTCCTATTCCCCATCCCAGCCCCACATGAATGTTTAATTGGAATATTAAAATACTTAAAAAAGATATCATACTAATCTTCTCTTCAATAGTACATGCAAACAAGTGACAATGTTTGGATCAGAAAGTAAACACTCAAGTGTTGAATGCACTGTCATGACTCTACCAACCAGAAGCTCTGGTCCTGGTGACCCTCCGCATAGTCTCTCCACAGTTATGACACCATGTTTTTGGGTAAATGGACAGAAAGCAGCCAAGAAGGGAAGGTGGACCAGGCTCTGGTGTAGACAAAATGAGAAGTCATGCTATGCTGGGGTTCATTGGAACGTCCCTAAAACTCTTGCCCACCCTAGTGGTACCTACTGCCTACTGACCCACCTCTGTCCTTGTGCCAGTAGGTCAACACCAGTGTGAAACATGACTCTGAGTGTTGCAGATGAACTTTTCAATTTTGTTGTTTTGTTTGGATGACAATCTTTGAACAGCTTGTCGTGAGACTGTTTCTGTTTCACAAAGATTAAGGAGTTTCTTAGACTAATACTTTTGTAGATCTTCAATTCAAGCTACAATTTCTTCAAGGTCCCGATGAAAAAGGATTTTTGTAAAAAAGAACTGTCTACAAAGTGCTACAGTGAACACAAAATATGCTACCAAATAGAAGAACTCCTTAGTCAGCATCACCCTTTATAGACCTTGACTACCCCCTCTGAGGACATCTGTTGACCAACACCTGACTAGTGCGTGCTTTTCTAAGCAAGATCCTAACAGCCTCATAATCACTGTTGTGCTATTAAGAGACACGATGACCAAGGCGATTTTTATAAAGGAAAACATTTCATTGGATACTTGCTTACAGTTTCAGATGTTCATTATGGTAGAGAGCATGGCTTCATACAAGCAGGAGCTGGAAGAATAGCTGAGAGCTACATCCTGATCTATAGGCAGAGAGAGAGAGAGAGAGAGAGAGAGAGAGAGAGAGAGAGAGAGGCAGACAGAGCTAGAGGCAGAGAGAGACAAAGAACACTTAGGCCTGGCATGGGCTTTTGAAACCTCAAAGCCCACCCCTAATGACACACTTCCTTCAATGAGGCCACACCTCCTCCACGAAGACCATACCTCCTAATATTTCTAATGCTTTCAAAGACTCCCACACCCTTGTGACTAAGCATTCAGATATATGCCCATATGGGGCCTACTCTTACTGAAAGTACCAAACCTATTTGTTTCCCTACTGCCTTTGGCATCTACAGCAGCAGACTCACATGGTTGTGATAAATATCATTTGAATCCTGGGAGCCCAAAATTCTATCTTCTCTTTGATAAAATCAGTCTTCCTACCCTTATGCCCTGCTTGCATATTACTTTCATTTCTCAGGGGTGAGGGGCAGTCCTACACAAATGAAGACAGAATTAGACAAATTGATTATGACTAGAGACCTATGATTATGTCTAGACAGTCCAATCAATTCATGGTCTGTCTGATCATATGACAGAACATTAGCTCAGTATCCACTTGGGATTAGACAGGATACAGCTTACTCTGTAGACTAAAATATCATTATAAGGTAGAAGTTTTTCCAAAGGGTATGTCTGATGCAACCTCTATTTTCATCCTGACTGGATTTAGACTCTCCTAGGAGACACATACCTGTTTCCAGAGAGGTTTGGCTGAGGAGGGAAGACCTACCCTGGATATGGACAGCACTCTCCCATGTGTGTGAATTGCAGACTAAAAATAGAAAAAGAAAACAAAGAGAATGCTAACTGACAGCCAGCATTCATTTTCTCTGCTTTCCGAATACAGATACAACGTGGTCAGCTGGTTCAAGTTCTTGCCACCATCCCTTGTCTGCCATGGTCCCTTATCCACTCAAACAAAGAATCAACTTTTCTCTTCATTTAATTTGCTCCTTGTCAGGTATTTACTTGCAACAATGAAAAACTAATTAGTCAGTACTATTTTCTGAAATACTTTAGTGTGCTGAACATGAGAAGGAAAGAAAGTACAACAATCTTTAATGGACTCAGTTCAAAAAGCTCTAAGAACAATCTCTTCTAGCTTCCTATCAAGTTACCATTATAAAATAACCTGATAAAAAGCAACATAGGAAAGAAAGAAGTTTATTTGGATTAAAATCTCGTAGCATTTTCTCATTTTAGAGAATTCGAGACAAAGCAATATACCTAGCATTCGTGTTCAGAGCAAAGAGAATATGCGCATCCTTGCTTGCTTGCTCTCAGCTAGATTTCTCCTCTCTTCTCCATTGCAAGACTGCTTGCTTAGAGAATGGTGATGTTCACAGTGGGCTGGGGTTTTTGACATCAATTAATAATCGAGACAATTTCCCATAGACATGTCCTCAAGCTTACATAATTCAGATAATTCCTCAGTAAGATTCTTTTGAGGTGATTTGGGGTTTTGTGACGTTGACAAAGCTGACCATCACAAGAACAGTGCTGAGGTTGCTTGGTGAGTTACATTAAAGTCACCAAGTTGGTCATCGTTTTCCATCTGTGTAGGAAAATGTTCTTATCGTTTGAAGATACTTGTTGAAATACAGAGCAGAGAAGTTTTGTCATTGACAAGCAGCATGAAGATGGATCATTGCATGAAAAGAAAAGGAGAAATCAAATGTAGCAAAATGCTAACTGGTGAATTTAAGTAAGTGGCACATGGATAATGATTGTACTATTCTTGCAAGTTTTTTGTAGGTTTGACATTTTTTCGAAATAGATTCTTAGAGGAAGGTTTTTAAAAAGCAGATGTTGAATAATTTCCACCACTATATTTGGAGAAAGGATGAAAAGGAAAAGGCACCCCCTTTCCTTTTTTCTTACTGAGATGCTTGTCAGTATGTAAACTTAGCTATTGACACATGGTTGTTATCCACCCCTCATTATTTAGACATTCATATTCACACATATTTGCATTCTCATTACCTCCCTTCCCTGCTCATTTAGATATTCACACGTGGTAATATCCCCTTCCTTTTCTCCAGGTTTTACCTTTAACCTCACTGCGTGTTGTGCTAACTTCTTTATTTGATTTTCTATGCTACATTTCTCCCAGGAAAACATCACACATACCTCATTCAAGGATACTTAAAACGCAAATGACCATCACCTCATTCAAATGTATTTTGAATTTTTTCTTGTTATATGATACAAAATAAAAAGATAAGCAAACCAAACCCAAGAGGCCCTCAAACAAATGTATCTCATGTCATGTCAAAAAGATGCTTCTACTAAATTTTGTAAGACTCATCCAGTCTTAGGTGAAGGATAACCAATGAAATTATAGCTATGGCTGACATGATGTACATCATGGCTGGTTGCTGACAGAGCCTCCTTCAGGTTAGATTAGATGATTCACCTTGAATCTCGAAATGTCTTTGAGAACCCACACACAGCTGTGCAAAAGCAGAAGTGTTGGTTCCTCCACATTCTTTGAAGCAAACCTTAAATATTGATGTGTCCTCATCAAAAGAAAAAGATACTCAGTGGTTCATTAGAGGCCCAGAGACCACTGCCTGGATGACCCGGCACCACTCATGCCGCTATCTGATTTTAAAATACTCCATTTTCTGGCTCTTCGAGCTACATCTTTTGCAAAAAAGTAGATAGGCATCTCTGTCTAGGCCCTGAATTTCAGCTCATTCTGTTGTTTAGAAGGCACCCTCTTGAATGATTAGTGAAAGTCTTCCTAATACACTAGCCCATTCTTCTCTCCCTGCTTCATCCTTTCCTTCCTTTCTTCTTCCTTCCTTCTTCCTTTCTCTCTCCCTCTATCACTCCATTTCTCCCTTCTTTCTTTCCTTCCTCCCTCCCTCCATCCTTTCCTTCCTTCCATCCATCCATCCTTCTGTTCTTCCCTCCCTTGCCTCCTTCTCTTTTTGTTTCTTTGTACTTTCTCTCTCTTTCTGTTTCCAGTCCTCTTACCTGGGGCTTTTCTGTAGATAATTCCTCACAGCTAACAACTGGAGAAAGCCTATACATTGTTCTGCCTTGTGGTATGGTCACAGCATCAGTTAGTGAGACCATGGAGTCATAACATTAAGCCATCCTGATGATAAATAATGTCAAGGATGATCTACATTGCAGTTCTTATTCATGTTATGAACATGAACTGAGCGATAATCCTACTGATAACCATGAATTCAGTGCAGGGCTCAGTAGTGAGCATTTTCTGGGCCAAAAACAGCATCTCAAGGCAATGTATTTCTTTATAAGTGGACCTGTATCTATATAGGTTTCTGGACTTTTGTAGATTTCTGAATCTGCCTCAATCACAGTGTTTTTTGTATGCATCTAACAAGGCAAGATAATGATTAAAGACAGCACCTGTGTACATACTGATTCTGTAGTTACATCATAGGAAGAGTCAAGTGCTGGCTTAGAAAACTGTTCAGTGTAGCTTCCAGCCTCCTCCATGGTAGGCACTTAATTTCATAGGAGTGAAATGAAGGTGGGGAAGAGGGGCAGAATGAAAGCATCAATGAATTCAGCAACAAATACTGAGCTAATACCACATCTGATGGCTTCACAAAAGCTGTCCTCATTAATAAACTCAGAGCATCCTTAAGAGTATCTATGATTGTACAGACATCCATGGCAGGAAGATTAATGGCCTAAGGCATATAAAGTGCATACATTGTACCCAGTCTATAGAAAAACAAAGCTGGGCTGGAGAGATGGCTCAGTGGTTAAGAGTGCTGACTGCTCTTCCGAAGGTCCTGAGTTCAAGTTCCAGCAACCACATGGTGGCTCACAACCATCCATAACAAGACCTGACTCCCGCTCTGGAGTGTCTGAAGACAGTACAGTGTACTTACATATAATAAATAAATAAATCTTAAAAAAAAAAGAAAAAGTAAAACAAAGCTTGGAAAACTGTCAGTTTCAACAGTGCTCGGAGCAAATCTAAACCAGAAATTTCACAAACTCTCTCGTCAGGACAAAGTTGTTGGTTTGCATGAGTAACTTACATGTTTAGATCAGATCCTCACTATTGCTTTGTCAAGGTGAGGCCGTGGGCACACTCTAGTTTGTAGGGAAGACCATGAGAGAAAAAGGAAAACAGATTTCCCCTACAGGGATGTCGTTGAGGGGTGGCTCTTTGGTTATTTGAATTAGCTTGTTATTTTACAGTATTGTTTCTTCTTTGGGATCCAGGGTGGATGTTTTCTGTCTGAAGGATGCTAAAATTATCTCCCATAATAACTATCAGTCTGAGAGTTGCCTGATTTCTTTTTCTCTGTTTCTTTGTGAAAGAAGCCATCTGCATGTTCTGGGAAGCTTTGTAATAAATGCTACTGTATCCTTGGCATTTTACTTCCACAAATCAGCTGATTACTAGACAGGTGTGCTTTACTGTGCCACCAGGGGAGCACCTGTGGTAGGGCTGAGGAACCCAAGCCTGAAGGGGCCACTTTCTGGTTTGATTAACAATTTGCCTTCTCTGAAACCTGTCCTTTTCACCACAAGCACTTGGGAGAATGGGAGGGGAGAGGAACATGGTGGGAATGAGAGGAGAGAGGAGCATGCTGGGACCTACACTCCTGCTTTACTTGCTTTCCAGAATTAACTGTGAATACAAAGTGTAACAAGTCTTGAAAACAGGAAAGACCCTCACTAACTTCATTGAGGAGGTTAAAATGTTTAATGCTTTGCTATGATTTATATGTACTGTATACCATCAGGAGGCTAACATATTGAGGACTTGGTCCCAATGACTGCAGTGTTCAGAGGTGGGACTTTAAGGGGCATAATAGTTTTAATGGTCAACTTTTTAACACAATGTAGAATTTCCCAACAAAAGAGTTCCAGTGAGAGTCAACGTCTGATTGGTCCTTGGATATGTCTATGGGCATTATCTTAAATTACACAATGTAGAAAGACACAGCCCACTGTGGGTGGCATCATCCCTTAGGCTAAGCAGTTCCTGAACTGTATAAGTGGGAAATCAGGCTGAGCACAAGCAATGGAGCAGAGCATGCACACATTCATTCTTCTCTATTCTTGACTGCAAATGTGGCTGCCTACTTCAATCCCCTGCCACTGTGACTTCCCTTCTATGATGTGGGATAACCTTGAATTTTAAGCTACATAAGACCTTTCTCCTCTAAAATGCTTTTTGATGAGGTATTTGATCACAACATAATAATTTGACAAGGGAAGTAATTGGACCACAAGAGCTACATGCAATTCCTTCCAGTTAATCTTCCTATCCCAAAAGACTATATAGTACACAGATTCTCCTAAACTATTGAAGGACTGATATAGCAAATGATTTGAGGGTAGTTGTATAATATGGGGCCTAGTTGAATGAAATGTGTCACTGAGAAGGTGCATCTTAGTTCCAGGCTACTTCTTATCTCTCTCTGATTCAAGTTCATTATTAGTTGAATGGCTTTCGTTCACCACATACTTCCCACATGTCTCGTCTCAAGACCATGGCAACAGGATCAGCTTATCACAGCCTGTATCCTGTGAACATGTAGCCTCTTAAACCAAAATAAATTCTCCCTCCCTCAAATTGCAGCCTTCCGATATTTTTTCATGGTGATGAAATGTCTGACAAACACATCTGTCAGGCAGCTTCTTTTCATTCAGGACTTAATGTGGGACTTGGAAGTGAAGCAGCTTACCTCAGAATGCCTCAGGTAGCCTAGAATTGAATAGGTGGGTCAGATCTCAGGTAGCAAAGATACTTTCCTTGAAGAACTTTCCAGATGCCACAGGACCTAGATATTCCTGTTCACTCCAGGTACCAGGCTCAGAAATATGCAAGAGGAGACGATTTCCCTAGCAAGGATGGCAAGAAAATGCATGGGCTCTATATTCCTACTGTCCTTTCCAGTTAGGTTTCATATTTTTTCTTTGTGTATGTCTGTTTAAAACTTCTTAGTTAGAACTTGTTTCCTATCACTTAAAACCAAATACTCTGGATCAAGAAAGAAGTGGAGGGTGAGGAGGGTATGTGAAAGTCAAGAAACAACTTCCTGAGGTGAGTCCAATCTCTCCATACATCCTAATGCAGGTTCTTGGGACTGAACTTCTCCCATAAAGTTTGTGCAAAAAGTCCTTTTCCTGCTGAGCCCCTTTGTCTGTCTCAGTGATTCCTTTAAAGCAGTCATATCTCCAGTAAAAACTCCCAATGACTATCTTACTAAGAACAAAATCTGAAATCCCTGTGAAGACCTCTAAGGACCTCCGTAGTCTGACACGTTGTTCCTCTGGCTTTTGCACAATGACCTTTGTCCCTATTTTCCTCCATGATGTTCCTGTGACACACCAGATACCTCCTTGACCTTGCAACCCGCCCGTGTAGGAGAAGCCTTTCCTAGATATCTGCATGCTTCCCCAAACTTCTATCAATCTATTTTCAAACATCACTTTGTCCCAGAGGCCTGGATTGTCCACCCCAACGACAACTCTTGTTCCCAGTCCAGTCTACATTCTTCTCACCCTACCTCATCTTGGTAATCTTTGTAATAGTTCCTATTACCCATCTCTTTAAAACTGTACTTCTGGTTGTCTTGCTCATTGAAAGATTTTCAAGAGGAGGAATCACGGCTGTTTACCGCCCTGCTGGATCGTCAGCACCCAGGACAGCTCCCAGCACACACCAGAATGGGAGTTTACATTGCTGAACAAATCCCAGCGCTTGCTTCAGAGACACAATGGTGATGCTTTCTCAGTTTCTCCCTGGAAGACAGTGGGCAGGCAGCCAGCCTACCCAAGTGACAGCAACAGCAGTGACAATAGCTGATTTACTCAAAGACTGGCTGTCCATCAACGACTGTTCTGTGTGTTTTGCAGTTGTTAATTTACACAATGACTAAAAAACCAGTGTGTCAAAGACCGTTCTGGGCTAGAGACCAGAGGAACAAGAAAGGGGTCAGACTATGTAAGGTCTGAGAGGCGCGTGTGTGTATGTGTATGTGTGTGTGTGTGTATGTGTATGTGTGTGTGTGTGTGTGTGTGTGTGAGAGAGAGAGAGAGGGGGGGGAGGGGAAGTCACTAGAATTATCAACTACAGATTTGACTATCTTAAAATAATCATTTGTTCAGCTGAGATGGCGGAGGTAACAACACTGTGACGAAGGCCCCTCTGAAGACTGAACATGTATATCTCCCTCTTACCAAATAATACACATTAAAATGTAATACCAGCCTAAGTGTTCGGGGAGATGGAGCCCTCGGGAGATCATTGGGCATTGAAGGCAGAGCCTTCAATGAGAGGCTTTAGTAACAGCTTTTTAAAGAAAAGTCACCCCTGCTTTTCCCATGCCAGACTGTAGTGAGAAGATAAATGTTTACGAGTCAGGAAGTGGGACACTGCTCGAATATTGATCTTGTTTCTTCCTCTTCCAGAAATGTTCGGAATAGATTTCTACAATTTATACTCCTCACAGTCTGTGGTGTTTTACTATAGCACTTCAAACCAAGACAGCCCCGTTCTTAACTATTCAAGGGTAGGGAAAAATCTATAGTTTGGCTAAAACAAATCCCCAATTACAAAACAACTTAGTTGCTTAGCTGAGGTTGGCCTTGTGATGTTTGTATTAGTTGAGCTTCTCATGTTGTGATGAAATAGCTGATGAAGCAACTCAATGAAGACAAAGTTAATATGTTTTCAGTTTGAGGCTGCAATTCCTCATGGCATTGCTGGGGAGACATAGAAGCAGGGATGTGAGTCACATGGCATCCATGACCAGCAACCAGAAAGAAGTCAATGCTAGTCTCTGTCTGTCTGTCTCTCTGTCTGTCTGTCTGTCTGTTTTTTTTTCTCTCTTTCTTCTTTATCTCTCTTATACACATACATTACCACACAAACACACACTTTATTCCACTTGGACTTAAGCCACGATCCAAAACCAAGTAAGCCAGCCAAGCATGGATTATTAAAAAAAAAAAAAAAAAAAAGCCTGTCAAACCCTGAGCCACAATAAAGTTATTAAAATAAATATGTTTATTAGCTGCCCTTTTCAGGCATTTGTCACAACAATGAAAATCTGGCTGGTCTGTGCACACTGTACAAATAAAATATGTTCCATGACACATGGCATGCCCATGTTTGTGATTCAGATGTACAGTGTTTGGTGTTAGATTCACCTCTCCACAGTTTTGTCTAAGCCGAGCCCCACTCCACGTAGGTGGATGGGTACTGCACCTCTGTGGAGTGGAGAAGAGGCACTATAGCCAGGTGTAGGTCCGGCTGGGGCTTATTAATATTCTTTCACAACGCACTCCCTCTCTCTGGTTCAGCTTTAAAGGATAATGTCATGGGGTAGGACGTGTAGGCATTTGTCAGCTAATTGCGGGGAGCTTCCCTGATGTTTTTCACACCCCCTCCCCAGTGACTATTTCAACTAGCTTTCTTTTTTCTCTCATTTGGGCCTTACATCAGTTATAGATAGATGGACACAGTAAATCCAACCGAATGCATGATGAATCCCTAAGTCGAGTGACATTTCTAGAAAACAGTCTCTGACATCTCTTTTGTGTGTCACTGCATTCCTCAGCCTCTTAGATAAGACAATATCATTTTATGTGTCTCCACAATAAAAAGGACACTAATAAATATATGGGGATTCATTCCCATTAGTAACTGTCTAAGTTACTAGTCTAATTCTGATGCCAAGAAATCGAATGTGATCGTACACACTTGGACATGCTTTACCTTACCCTGCTTCTAGCTTCCTAACCCATTTCCACCGATTCCCTAGATAAGAGTCCCTAGATAAAAGCAGTCCCCCCAGGTACCTGACCCTGACAGCTTTCCTAAGACCTCTACACACACTATTCCCAGTATGTAAGTTGGATCAGGCTAACCCCCAATTCAAGTCTTGACCCTGAGTCATAATTCACAGTTGCAGACACCCTGAGAGCCCGGTCCTGAATTTAATTAGTAATTTCCTCAGTGAAATGTAAAGTGCTTGGGAAAGCTTCCTTGGAAACTCTAAAATTAGCTCTTAAATTATTTCTCACTCTAAAATAGGTCTCAGAAAGCGCACAGAAGACATCTAACATGTTAACAGCACTAAGCTGAAAAAAGTAAATCTGAGCTAGAAGGAAGTTTGCAGGAGAGTAATAGAGCCCATAGAGCAGGTGTTTACACGTGTCGCTTGCACTCTTGGGGAATCCATTCCAGGGCTCCTACTTTCAATTGTACCAAATTCGTGGGTGCCTGAGTTTCTTGGATAAAATTGTTATTTGTATATGGCACATGGATGTATTCCAGTATCCTCTCATAGGATATTTATGAAGACAAATGCAACATGGAAGATAGTTAAACATAATGCATATATATATATATATATATATATATATATATATATATATATATATATATATTTGGTACAGATTATATTTTTAAATATGGTATTTTCTATCTGAAGCCAGACTAATCAGTGAGTTTAGGACAACAGATTTCTAAAACCAACTCCAATCAGAAGCCATGTGATGTCTGGCAAGTTTTCATGCTGGGGTCAATCTCAAGATGAGCTATAAAATGGAAAGTGATGACACCTACTCCATTGTCACAAGTAGATGCAATCGGCATATGCTAGATATCTTTTGGTTGTTTTCTTCTTTTATCTCTACCCATAATTACTTGGGGCAATGTAAAATAAGCTGACAATATGCAGAGACACCGAAATACAGTTTGTTTTTATGTGCACTATACACACAGGAGTAATCACTGGTGTGTGACTTAGTGATGGATGACTCCTGTGTGCAGTTAGAATGTAGGCATGCATACCACCTTGAGAAAGAATGATCAATTTGAAAGCACAATAGAAAAAAAGAGAAGACTTGAGTTTCTATGGTAGCTGTTTGTCCAAAGGTAAACAAGTGGAGGAAGCTAGTGGAAAATCAGGTCCATTTAGTCTTCCAGGCAGATTCACATGGGCTGTAAATGGTATACAGTTTCTCCAGTCATTAACTTTTCTCCTATTAGAGGGGAGAGTGGGGGGGGGCATCTCCACAAATGTACCTCCTGCTCTTAGTCAAATTGTTAGGGGCAGAGAGATTGTTTTTCATTCTGCTGCTTCACACTGCCCTGAGCTCAAAATAGTCAATATGCCCGAGTGGTATGGTCCTCTGAAGCTCATCCTCCTTCATTATCATGGGTATAAAGATCCAGTGGAGCACCCTGGCTAACATGGTGCCTCCTAAATGCCCAGGTTTGAGCTCTCTCTCTCTCTCTCTCTCTCTCTCTCTCTCTCTCTCTCTCTCTCTCTCTCTGCCACTCAGTAATGGCAGAGCCTTCAGGTAGTTATGGAAACACTTTGTGCCTGTTTCTACATCTGTACATCTGTGAACAGGGAGATAAAAATACAGCATCCGGTGTGTGCATGCCTGTAAGGAGGCTGAAGTTCACGGTCATCTCAGACTGCATACCAAATTCAAGGCTAGCTTAGGCCACATGAGAGACTTTCTCAGAATAAATCCTCACATTCATGGACACTTTGCGATGAGGATTCAGAATACCTCTAACCAGTCTTAGCCTATAGTAATGGTTAAATGTGAACCATTCAATCTTTCATTCAGTTATTCTTCACTCGTACATTATATTCTAACTGCAGTCTCCACTCCCCCACTTCTCCTAGCTCCTTCTCCCCTCGGATCTACTCATCCTCCATTCCCCTTCACAAAACCAAAGCAGACCTCCCAGGAATATCAACCAAACATGGCCCAAGATGATACAATAAGACTAGGCAAAAATGTCAGAGACAACCCTCCATGCCCACCCCACTGTTGGGAGTCCCACAAGAACCATAGTGTATATGTGGAGGACCAAACGGGACCTGTGTTTGTTGCTTCTGTCTCTGTGGGCCCCAATAAGACCTACTTAGTTGGTTTTGTGGGCCATGTTCTTCTCATGGTGTCCTTGAAACCTCTGGCTCCTACAATCCTTCCGCTTCTCCTGTGGGCTTCCCCTAGTTCAGTGTAGTGTGTGATTGTGGGTCTCTGCATCTGCTCACGTCAGTTTCAGGATGATGCCTCTCTGATGACAATTGGGCTAGGTTCCGATCTATGAGTATAGCAAAACATTGTTAGTAATCATTTCATTTGTTTTCTCCAGTCATGCTTGGTTCTATCCTGGGTCTCTGGCCAGCCAGCCTCTGGTTCCTGCTATTCAGGCAGTGTCAGGCATGAGCTCTCTTTCATGGCATGGGCGTCAAGTTCAACCAGTCATTGATTAGCCATCTCCACAAGTTCTGCACCAACACTACCCTAGTACATCTTGCAGACAGGACAGATTGTAGGTGGAGGTTCTGTGGCTGGGTTGATGTTCCAGTGGCACTGCTGGAAGCCTTGATTGGCTACAGAAAATGCCCATTTCATGCTCCATATCCTCCATTACTAGGAGTCTTCTCTAGGATCACGCTCGTAGATTCCAGGGTGTTTCCACGGCACTAGATTTTCACATCGACCCCCAAATGCTCCCAGTTCTAGTGGTCTCTTCCAAAACTTAATCTCTGTATTCCCTACTGCCCAATACCTTCTGTTTCCACCTTCACCTTCCTAAAGTCCATCCACAGAATCTATTCTATTTTTTTCTTTCCAGGGAGAACCATGCATCCCCCCACTTGAGCACTCCCTATTACTCAGACTCTGGATCTGTGGATTGTAACATGATTACCCTTTCCTTAACAGCTAATGCCCACTTATAAGTGAGTACATACCATAGTCACCTTTCTGGATGAGGGTTAACTCACTAAACCGTATAATCTTAATAACTATGAACAAATGTCTTTTGATATAATCCCAGAGATAATTTCAGGGGACTGTATTGTAATTTTTTTTTCTCCCCAAACTGTCATTAAAAAGAAAAACAATGTAGGAAAACCTCTTCAGCATCTTGGTGTGTTTTCTTGTCAAACAGATGGCAATTAAAATAACTTGAGCTTCTGGGACATTCTATCATATTAGGCAATGGAAATAATGATACTAAAAATGTTGGCTTCCTTTTTTCTGCTTGTTGGAGAAGAGGAAAAATTCACTGCCCAGTGACACACCGCTTTCTAAGGGAGCTCAGGGGTGTTCATTATCCACACATTACATCTGCTCAATTCCAAATGCATCTTAGAAGACTTGAGAGCAGAAAAAAAAAGTAGCTTAGAAAAAATGATTACAAAGCAGAGCTAGGTGAGGTACATAGTGACAAATTGTTCTCTATTCCGATTTTTTAAAACCTTGAAATTTTTATTATGTGTTTAGTAGGAGTGATTAGGCATGAGTGAAACACAGAAATAGTTTCTCTTCAGCACTAGCAGGAAAGTCCGCGATTATGTGATTCAGAAAAGCCAGGTGGGAGCTCATACCAATGCAGTATACATTACCAAGTTTGACTTATACCAATGTAGTATACATTGCAATATTTATATATATATATTTCCCATTTGTGCCATAGCAGGTATGTGGAGGTCAAACAATGTTCATGAGCCAGTTCTCTCTCTCCACACTATGCATCCTGGGATCTAAGTCAGGTTGTCAGGCTTGGTGTCAAAGGTCTTTCCCTACTGAGCCATCTTGATGATGCTAAATAGTTTTTTAATTTAATGTATAAGTTTTTAGTAGCAGTAAATAAAGATGCCTGGCAGTTAGGGGGAAGGGTCAGAATTTCCTACAAACATCAAAAATTGGAACAGTAAAGTCTCTAATCTGAAGTGATACAGTAGCTCATACAGCTTGTGCAACCTCTCCCACATGTTTTCACTTACCTTTAGATTCCTTACTACACCTTCAAATATGCCCACGCTATGCAAATGCTAGGGGCATTTGTAAGAGCTTATTATAACATCATTTATGGCATGACACAGAAAATGAAAGTTTGGTTTAGACAACTCCATGACGCATTTCCATTCCAAGACTATCAAACTGGGGGATAGAGAACCTAACAACTATATTAGAAGAAAATGGTAAGCTAAGAAAAAAAGCTAATCTCATCAAAAGCTGGTAGAACAGTTTAAACTAGTGCTACTATACGTTATCGGATTCCATGCTCAGCGCAATCAGAAGCCCTTTTCTCATAAGTTGAAAGTCATAAAAGTCATTTTATAAGCCTGTGTGCTGTTATAGTTTCTGGAGATTTGTTATGATTTTATTTCAGCCTTATCTGGAAACAGACCCTAAAATAAGCCACATAATTTTGGCAAATTCCCACGTAGCCTGAGTAGCCGTGGCTCTTTTAACAATGAGCCAAGATTGCAATCTGAAGAAGAATCACTATAAGAATGTTGTGGACACCATGCTGTATTTTGTGTGCTCTGTGGATGGTCGTTCTGAGACTTAAAGGCCCAACCATAGCTTGAATCTCACCCATCCTTAGAAAGCACTCATTGTTTCCCAATCCTGAATCCATGCTGGTCCCAGAAAACTTGTTCTGCCTTCAAGTATCTAGCAGAAGCATCACCCCAGTTCTTAACTTGTTTACCTAGCAATGTTACAGCAACAAGGGTGATATAGATAAGAAATACTTGCTTAAAGTCAAAGGAAGGAAAGGAAGGGAAGGGAAGGGAAGGGAAGGGAAGGGAA
>NC_034610.1:36155934-36173218 GCF_900095145.1 Mus pahari
GGAAGGGAAGGGAAGGGAAGGGAAGGGAAGGGAAGGGAAGGGAAGGGAAGGGAAGGGAAAGAAATGTTCTTCCTATGGTACAATGTTAGTAATTTTTATCATTACTCTGATAAGTTACCCAGAGAAAGATTCATTTTTTCTCATGGTGATCAACCATCCCTTCATGATGGGAAAGGTATTATGATAGGACCAAATCACAATGGAAACTTGATCACATCTGTATGCATCATCAAGAGCTTTCCTCAGAGACCCACTTCCTACAACAAGGCCCCTTCCCCCCTGAAGGTTCTGCAGCTTCTGAAAACAGGACCACTACTTGGGGACTAAATGTCCAAACAATTGAGATTTGGGGAACACTTCACATTCAATCATTTCAGATAGTATGGCTACAGAATTTCCTTCTTAACAAATAGCAGCTGTTCCCTGAGCACACAGTGCCGAATCCTTTCTGTTTCTATTTTTGGAGCCTGCTTCCTTAAAGTTGATGTCCTCATAGCTATATACTCTGTGGGCACACACAACTAGACAGTTATAGTGTTCTGGTTAGGGCACAGAGGCAAGACTCTGTCAGACAAATACAGTGTTTCTTCTGCGCTACCTAACACTTATCTTTATAGCTTTGTCTGAGAATCTCTTCCTGTCTTTATGATTGACACCAGAAATTTCCTTAAGAGAGGCCATGAACACTGAAGAGAGAGAAGCTCATTCATCCCTGCAGACCTTGACTCTTCCACAAGAACAGCCATGACTGTTACATTCTATCTTTAAGCTGTCTTATCTTGAGAATGTGTCATCTTTAACTAGTGCATTTTATTTCTTAGTGTTACAAACCTGATCACTTTAGCGGGAATGATTGGTTTAGTGATAGAAGTCCTGAAAATGAATGACAAAAGCACTTGCAATCATATCAGATGTGTCACCAGAACATTTTGTCTAGCATAAGATCAGAATACTCTAAATTGAATAGCAAAAAAAATATAGGCTAAAAAATTAATAGCAAGCATAATGGTTTCTTGTATACATGACAATGTTGCATAATGTGTGTTGGGTGATATCAAAGTTCCTCTTTACCTGTCTCATCAGTAATGATGGAAAAGCCCCAGGAAGGCAATATTGAAAGGTGATTTGCACATTTGCTATCCAGATACTAAAGCCATGTGATAGCCATGTCTGAAGAACACACTGGAGTGATGTATGTAGCCAACAGTTTAAAGAAAATTTTATGACATCAATATATGAATATTATGTGTCAATATATGTCAATTGTGACAGTTTGATATATGTTACCTACCACTAAAAATATTCGGGGTTAACCCCATCATAGTTAAGACAGCATGTCTATACTTAAGGCTAGCTCCAGACACATCGCATTTTCTTAGGACAGGAAGTTTTCATTCTGGTGCTAGTTTCTGATGAAATGAAAACACATGCAGAAAACATCATTATATGAGCATTTATACCACAAGGAAGATTTGAAAAAATCATGAGAAGGAGAAAGCAAGAGAGAATTAATTCATAAGGCTGCTAGATGTACTTCATAATGAGGTACATTATTAACTAAATTGTAGTTTGCAGTCGCTCCCTATTATGGCTTTTGATTCATTTACTTCTGGTTCATTTGCTCGTCATAAATTCTGGAGCCCCAGAGGTACTACAAATGCATTGCTGAATTGCTTTTTTTGCCACAGTAACCTTTTATTTCACTGCCTAAGGCATATATTTTGTGATGCTGGTTTATCTGGGGGTAATACCAAGTAATTCAGCTATAATGTAAGCTCAGTAGCTGTCAGTGAACATTCTAGATTTTGAACAATTTTCTATTGCCGTTATCCCCACTTCCTTTCTAAATCCATCCATTTACTCCACAATTTGTATTTTCTTTGTCATGTTTCCTTCACCCGACATTCTCTTAGAGACAATGAAACTTAAAATGCACAACCAGAGAAGATTCCATCTTCCTCTTTCCCTTCCTCCTGCCCTTCCACACCCATACAATATTACTGAGACCAGCCATGTGACAGATACTCAAACACTATGCTACACTGTAACTTTGATGCTGTCTCCACCATCAAAGACCTTACAATTTGTTGGAGATAACACACCTTCCAAGATAGGTTGGACAAGTTGGGGACAGGTTGGAGTCTTCCCAACTGTGAACTGTGTGAACCATCAAAAGAGTTGTGGCTGAAGACGCAGCCTGGACAAAAACATGGGGATATCGACTGCCCCAAGGAGTTCGTACTAGGGAGTAGAGGTTGCCAAACTAGAGTCCTAGACCAAATCTCTGCCTGAAACCTACTTTTGGCCGTAAGTCAGTTAGCAAAGCCATGTCACTTGTTTGGTTTGATATACTATTGCCTTTAGATTGCAATGTCAGGGAACCAAAAGCCAACAGTATCTAAATATTTACTGTTTAGCCCTTTACAGGAGCCTTACTGAAGAACAACCATTTCCATTGCCACCTGCCCTTATGTTAGCATGTAAAGAAAATGAGAGCTCTGGAGCAGGAAGTGAGTTCAATATAGGTGCTGCTGGTGAGAGAGAAGAGGACGGAGGGCCAGAGCTATCTACAGCAGGCCCCATCTGAACACTCTTCACAAGGTGAGAGGCAGTGTTCTCTCCAGTGCATTAACCCTCAACTCGGGATTCTGCTTAGGAATTAACCATCCCACTCAATGAGAACTCACTGAGAATATGGTAGCCACCAACTTAACATATACAATGTTTTAATCAGAAGTGTGGGTGGCATTGAAAAATACAAAAGTAATTTCCGTAGGGAAGTCAGAGGTTCCAAGAGTTACATTAAGATTGTTATAAACATTTTTCAACCACAGTCTAATAGATGGTATGGTATTTTATATGGAACTTGGGCTTCAGACTTTATAGAGAGCTGTTTTCTCTCACTGGAAGGAAACCTATAGTATGTAACTACATCTAGCTAGGGAGTATTCAGTGGGACATCCAAATTGTACCTGGCTTAGGGATCTTTATGGAAGAAGAAATACTGAGAGTCAGAGGTGGTAGATAACTTCAAGGATTTCTGACAACTGCCCAGAGGAACTCACAGTATTTGTGACAGCACAAGACCTGTGAACACTCAAGCCAGAAAAAAATTCCAGTATTCGGGATCAGGGCATGCACAAAACTCCCATTGTTATCTGAGGACCTATTGGCATGTGATAGCTACAGAGAAGGATGAAGTCAGTTCTTTTTCAACAACACACCCCCCCCCATTTTCTATTTTTAAAACAGGTTTAAACAACTTCAGTCAGTGAGAGTTTACAAAACTGACGATGATAATAAGTCTCGTCATGTTTATGTTAACATCTCCGTCCTAGCTTTGTCTCAGTTTTCCTCCCTTTAGATGAAGGAAAAAATAGCGTCCACGTGGCTATGAGCATTAAGAAGAGTGAAGGCACGTAAAATTCTTTCTGAGATGCCTGGCACGAGAGCTTAACAAAGGAAATGTAATATTCTTATTACTGACCATGTGAGGCAACTGGCGTGTTGCAAAGGCGTTTCCTGAGCTAGCGCCTTCCCCGGCAGAGTAGTCAGTGCCTTTTACAAAACTGTATGGAAATATGAGCGCTTTCTCCCCTCACTTCCATCTCCTTTTTCTTGTTTTCTTCGCCCCTACTCTAGCCTCCTCTTCTCTTGTCTCTTCCTCCATTCTTTCTCTATTCTTCGTATTTGAAATTGCACAGGATCTGGCCCTTTTGAAAAACCATGTCGGACTTTGTTCAGTTTGGGCAACGTGCCCCTTTGCTGGTATTTTTCCTGTGCAGCCTCGAGGTAAAGAAAAAAGTAAGAGTATTCTGGGTTGAGAAGGGTCGGCTCCAGGGACTCAGAGAGCTTCTGCCTGTGACAGTGACTGATGGACCACACCTCTGCTCTAGTGTCTGGGAGACAAACACATTGGAGCTGACAAAACACGACTTAACTAAAAATAGAATTACAAGCTCTGAATGTGTATTGAATAAAGGATGCGGCAGGGATGGGGGGGGGGGAGGGCCCTGGAGGCGGAGAGGAAGAGAAGAGCTGGTGTTTCCAGCTCAGATGGCATTTCTGCCCTTCCCAGCTAGATCCGAAAGGCTGAGTGCAGGAGAGTGGCCTGTGGCTGTGGAGCTCAGGTGGATTCTCAGCCTTATCTAAACCCAAATGAACTCTTCCCCCTGGAGCCTGTGGAAAGCCAAAAAGGAGCCCTCTTCTGTGGTGAGGGAGGGCTGAAAGGCTCAGGGGATTTGCAGCATGGCTCTGCAGCTTCGGCCCCTGTGGTTTGGGTTCCGGCAGGCAGCAGGGATATTGCAGGAAGATCGATCAGCTGTTCAGTGGCTCGAGTGAGCACAACAGCTGTGTTCCGTGGGGCACATTATTTCAATAGGTCCCCCAAACAATTCCCCTATGATCTTTCTTTAGTATATGTGGTGTGTCTATGCTTACGTGTTTGGGTATGTGCGCACTTATACGTATATGTATGGAGGCTAGAGGTCAAGATCAAGGCTTTCTTTCTTTCTTTCTTTCTTTCTTTCTTTCTTTCTTTTTTTTTTTTTTTTGGCTGTTTATCCCAGAATTTAGAATTTATAGATGTGCCTAGGTTGTTTGACTGCTAAGAGAGCTCTTGTTTCTCAACCTCCTTGGTGCTGAGGATTACAGGCAAACATGGCTATGTTTGCCTTTAAAAAAAATTATTCATCGATTGTTATGTATGTGTATGTGTGTGTGCTTGAATGTGTTGTGAGTGTGCATATGTGTGTGCATTTATGCATGTGTCACGGTGTATGCAGAACTAAGGACAACCTGTAGTGAGGTACTTCATGTCTTCCATCTTGTTTTGAGGAAGGGTCTCTCTTGTTGCTTGTAATACTTCAGAAGTATATTCCAGGGTGTCTGAACCACATGATTGCAGCCAAATCTATTGCATCTACTTCCCATCTTGGAGTCTTGGAATCACATTTGTACACAACTGTATCTAACATTTTTAATGAAGGTTCCAGGAACCAAGATCATGTAACCAGGCTTACACAGGAACTATTTCTACTGAGCTATCTCCTTGCCCCTTGATTTTATATTTTAAAATTGCAAGAGGGGTTATAAAATTCTCACAATTTTGCCATATTCTAGATTTTTCCATATTCTAGAATTAATTCTGTAGCTACTTGTTCATTTTTGCATTCTCCCCTCTGCATTTAGGGTTTTTTTTTTTTTTTAATGTGAAATTTGAATTGGATAAAGGCTGAATTAGGTGAATATTAACTCTTCCATCTCAAAGACAAACAAAAAACTGTAAATAAGCTCATCTCATACTGAAGAGAATGTGTCTCTTTAAATTCATAATCAATCTTGAAACATGTTTCACTTATTTCATTCCAGTATACTGTATGCAACCACACCAGTTTCGATGAAGGAAAGGAGGAGGGCTTATGAAACAATGTCAGGATGTCAATAGGAAACTGTTAGCATGAACTTGCGCAACACTCAGAGGAATCAGGGGAAGCTGAATTTCAGCACATGTGGGTGGGATTAAAGACACCTGAAGGTCGATGGACTCTCCAAATAAATAGCTTTAGAAACCATTACTTCCTTTGGGATTGAAGAAAAAGGAAACAGAGTGGTTACCAGAAATCAGAGAATCAGGTAACCTTGTAGCAAATGGTCCCTAGGTAGGTGCCATGCATAGCCTTGGGTAGAAAAAACCATCACTACCAGCCTCATAGCCCCACAGAAAGGGAATCTGGAACATTTTGCTGTCTTTTCCTTCCTTCCTTCCTTCCTTCCTTCCTTCCTTCCTTCCTTCCTTCCTTCCTTCCTCCTCCTCTTCCTCCTCCTGCTCCTCCTCCTCTTCCTCCTNTCCTCCTCCTCCTCCTCTTCCTCCTCCTCTTCCTCCTCCTCCTCCTCTTCCTCCTCCTCTTCCTTCTCCTCCTCTTCCTGCTCCTCCTCCTCTTCTTCTTCCTCTTCTTCACCTTTAACCATTCTTCTGTTCCACTCATTTAGTCAATTCTGAAGCTTAAGTTTAGAAATCCTATAGATATAGATACAACCTATATTATTTAGGAATTTCCAGAGGATAATATAACACACACATACACATCTCTATCATCTACGTATCTCTTTTTGTATCTATGTATCTATCAAGAGATGTATTTGAATGAAATTGTCTCACAATAAGAATGGCTGGCAACCCTGACACTTCTGGCTCAACAAGCTACAGACCCAGCCAGGTCAGAGACATTTTGCTGTCTTGAGTCTGAAGGCACCATCATAGCAGAGTTTCTTCCTTCCCACAGTTTTGGCACTTCACACAAGGATGTAAACAAGTGTTTGTTTATCTCTCATAGGGCACTGACAGCATAGCAAAGAAACAAGTACATCCAAGCCTAAGAGTGTGAAACCCTGACTTTATTAGGGTTTCTATATGAATATAGGCGAGGGATTAATATAGGACCATAAGTGACTCAAAGGTAGCTACACTGCAAAAACAAAAACAAAAACAAAAAAACCACAGCATTGTGAGTGATGAGCCCTAAAAGCTGCATTCCTGGACCCATCCCTGAATCACAACTTGCAGACAGAGATCTTTCTCTTCCCAGCAATTGCAACTGTGAGCATAACTTTGAGAGGGGCGCAGATTTAGCATCTTCCCATCTTCCAAGAACTTGTAAGTTACAGCTACTTTCTGAACACAAATGGAAGATTTTCATTCAAAATAAATAGCTAGGAAACACTGAAGGAACCTTAATCTTTGCTCTTAAGCATTTACCTAGTCAGGGGAAACCAACTCATGTTATGGAAGACCATCTACATTATGTAAAAGTCTACTAAAATGTGGATCACATGTTTTTAATGCCACACTTTATTGATCACAATGTCTATATTAGGATTTAACACAACTTGCTATGCTCTACCTATGCTGATATGTAAAATTGACCAATGCAATATACACACAGACCCATCTTTGATTCACAGATGTGATTCACAGGGAGTGGTGGAGAAAAGAAATGAGAAAGTATGCAATCAGAGCGGATATAGCTACCCATGAGTAGCAACTCCACCAGACGTCCATTCTTTCTCTTCATGCACCCTGACAGTCTAAGCACTGGGACCAGAACCTGGCATACACTGTAGCAGACTCCCCAAGAGTGCTGGCTAAACCACCTTAAATGTTACAACAAACAAGTTCTGGGAAGTAAGTGTTGACTGAATTGGCCTTGGGAAGTAGCAAAATCTCAAGAGCGATTTGTAAGGAAAAGGTAAATGCCATGCTAGTCTTTGTCATCTTTTGAGTACAGGGCAGTGTACCACATCCAATGAATCAGAATTGATCATATCTGCTCAGGTTTCAGACCAGGTGACATTCACAAGCTTTGGTTTACGCCTTATTAAATAAAATAAATTCAGTTATTAAGCTAGATGATCTCCTGTGCTGGCAAAGACATGATGCTCCTGTCTTTGGAACCGAGCAGTTAGATAAAGCACTGGCTATATTGCTAGGGTGTGATGGAAGTCATTTATCTGCTAAATAATCTTGACAACAATCTCGTCTTAATGGACTGTACCTGCTAGAACTAGGACATCAGATTTACTCGTAAAGAAGAACTGGGCTGGGGCTCAATTCATCCTATGTGCCCTGGGAAAGTGAAGATAGAATGCAAATGGACAAAGTTGCAAGGTCTTCAATAGTGTCTATCCCGGGCTATTTGGCACATTATTCTTGAAGTCTGTGAAAAAAAGCTACCAAAATATCATCTCCTCATAATTCACTGTTTTAGGGCTCAGACCATTTTTCATCCCTCCCAAACAAGGACCAGGGTAGTGCTCAAGGTTTCAAGGCATGATAGCAATCATGAGCATGCAGGGTTGCACCTCTGAGGCTGCAGGGCCACAAAGAAGCATGGAAGAAGCTATTGTGCCAATTACGCTTGTGTCATCTGCTTCTCATAAGAGTGTTTCTATTGTTTCTCTTGCTGTTGGACTCCTGTAAGTGTGTGTGTGTGTGTGTGGGAGGGGGGGCGCTAGCAATTGGACATCTGAGAACAAAATTAAAATAAATGTATACACACTTCATGGAGGCACATGAAGTGTAGATAGTACTGATTGTGTGTGTTTGTGTGCGTGTGTGCACGTGCACACACACGCCTGAGTGTGACTTGTTATAAAAAGAAGTTATGTTACAGCCACAGCTTAATGAAAGTGTGTGAAGTGGCTGCAAGGTGTCATTAGAAATTGCTTCATGCACCTGCTTCTACTTGTCTTCCAAAGTTTCTGTCACTGTCCCAGCCACTCCTCTCTCTCTCTCTCTCTCTCTCTCTCTCTCTCTCTCTCTCTCTCTCTTTCTCTCTCTGTCTTATTCTCACAGAGCCTGGTTTAGCTATTTTGCAATCCAGCTGGGACCACTGAACGTGTATCTGGGTCCCCAGGGTTTAGCACGGCACTTGGAACTGTGAACGTGCTCAATAAATCTTTCAGGAGTGAACGAAGCTTCAATAGGATGCCAGATAAAAGTGGCTCAGTGTTTCTGAGGTGGGATGTCTATAGTTGAATAAGAAATTCATAGCGCTAGACTCTCCAATGGCAGGATTTCTGACTGTGTGGTTAAAACACCACAAAGCTAAGCAGGTAGCTCATACTAATCCGTCAAAAATCTATGCAAATTGTTTGCAGGAAGAAGTTAGTTCTGCATCTATCAAAACCAAGAGCAGCAAAGTCACAAAAAAGCTGCCAGGATAGATACCCACCTCTTCTCTCTCTCTAGAATAAACTGGCAAGCAAGCATGTTTCCTTCCCCAGCCCACTGAGGAAAGAGGGGCTACCTAAGATGGCTCGGTGGTAGGCTGTCCCTTCGATGATGTCACTCCATGTTGTCTTTCTTCCAGAAAGAATGTGTTGCACTGCGCTTACTCTTGCTTCAAGACATCAGGATATGCCAGAATATGCCGTAACGTCTTTCAGGTAGAAGTTGTCATTGAAATGTATGAAAGTAGAGACTGTGATCAGAGAAGGTTTATAACCATCTGAACTGGGACTGCGAGATGTCGAAGTTGGTAAAGTGCTTGCTGTGCAAGCATGAGAAAGGGAATTTGATTCCCCAGAAGACATGCAAAAGCAGGGTGAAATATGCATATGATAATCCCGGTGCTGGGAAAGCAGACACAGAGGGCCCCCTGGGGCTTATTAGCCTGACATTCTCACACAGTCAACGAGCTCCATGTTTGGTCTTAAAAAGTAAGATGTACACCAATTGAAGAAGATACTTTTGGCCTCTACACACACATACATGCACAGGTAAGTGCACTAGTACACACATGACAACACACATATGCACATACACAATCTCAACAGTAGTACTGTGTGGAGCCTGTGAGATCATCATTTTCTGGCTAGCCTCCCCCCCTTTTTATTCTGAAGGAATTTGAACTTAATATTTACCACCACAACCCCCACACTCCCATAATTCCCAATACCCACATTCTAACTTTCAATCACTTCTCAGCTGATTTTTCCAAGAACCAAGGAAAGAATCTTCTAGAAGAAGTTCAACCCTAATCATTACAGCAAAATCCTAGGTACATAATAGTCATGCCATCTTTTCACAATTCAGTCCACGAACATTTACTGATATTCTGTTGTGAAGGAGAGGTCTCAAGGCTGCAGAGATATGGCCATTTCAGTGAGAACAGTGTCCAGTGCAAAGATGGACACTTCGGTCCTTCTCAGAAAGGGGAAGAAAATACTCATGGGAGCAAATACGGAGACAAAGTGTGGAGCTGATACTGAAGGAAAGGCCATCCAAACACTGCCTTACCTGGGGAGGATCCATCCCATATAAAGTCACCAAACCCAGACACTATTGTGGATGCCACAAAGGGCATGCTGACAGGAGCCTGTCATAGCTGTCTCCTGAGAGGATCTGCCAGAACCTAACAAATACAGAGGCAGATGCTCACAGCCAACCATTGGACTGAGCACGGGGTTCCCAACGGAGGAGCTAGAGAAAGAACTGAAGGAGCTGAAGGGGTTTGCAACCCTGTAGGAAGAAAAATAGTATCAACCAACAAGACCCCCCCAGAGCTCCCGGGGACTAAACCACAAACCAAGGAGTATACATGGAGAGACCCATTGCTCCAGCTGCATTTGTAGAAGATGGCAGCTTTGTTGGTCACCAATGGGAGGAGAGGCCTTTGGTCCTGTGATGGCTTGATGCCCCAGTGGAGGGGAAGTAGAGGGTGGAAAGGTGGGAGTAGGGAGGTGGGGGAACCCCCTCATAAAAGCAGGGGAGGGAGGATAGGATAGGGGGATTTGAGGTGGAGGCGAACTGGGAAAGGGGATAACATTTGAAATGTAAATAAAGAAAATATCCAATTAAAAAATTAACAAACAAATGAAGAAAACACAGTGGGTAGAAGTTCTACAAGGTCTGTCCCCAGGAAACGAGGCAAAGAGCAGATTTTGAAGTTACCCATGGCTCCGTGGCAGAGACAGAGGTGTAGAGACAGAGAAGAGGGTAGGGCTTTTCATTCACAAGTTTGGGGTTAAACTGAATTGACCCAAACTGGATACTGTTTGAATGGATGAATCCACTTGTAGCTGTCCTTGTGGGCCTGATATCAGACCCAGGGCTTGGCTCCTATGTCAACTCCATCTCCTTTAGGTTTAGGCTAAATGAATGGGGCTAATCTGCCCATGCTCACTGTCATGGTCTGAAGTAAGAATGGCCTCTATTGGCCCTTAGATTTGAATAGTTGGTCACCAGAGGCTGGTGCTATTTGAAAGGATTAGGAGATGTGGCTTTGTATGAGGCAGTGTGTTACTGATGGAGGAATTTGGGATTTCAAAAGTCCATTCTGAGTCCAGATTCTCTCCCACTCCTCCTTCTGCCTGAAGATCCAGATGTAGAACTCTCAGCAACTTCTCCCGCATCATGTCTGCCTGTGTGCCACCATGCTTTCTTGCATGAAGTGGTCTAAACTCTCAAACCACAGCAAAGGCCCAAATAATTGCTTTCTTTTACAAGAGTTATCATGTTTCTTATAATATGTGTTTGTGTATGCATGTATGTATGTATGTATGTATGTATGTGTATGTATGTATGTATGTATGTACATATTTCTTCACAGCAATAGAATACTAATTAAAACAGTCATTCATCTTCTCAGGATGGCTGAAACCTGGGACCAAGCCATCCACTGGCTGAGAACTTCTACTCTTTCCTCTTTCCTCTTCAAAGCAATCTTTGAATTTGCTAGTGAAAAACAAAACAAAACAAAACAAATAAACAGAAAGAAAAAAACGTGCCCTAGTGTTCTGCTTTAGTGAATAATTGCCATAGTAATGGCATTTGTAGGCAGTCTCCCTCTCCCATGACATCTGTCTTAGGGAGCCTCGGGGGACTAATAACCTCAGCAAATGTTACACAAAAAGAAAACCACATCAGACATTCCAAAGCTGGCAAATGAGGTCACTCTGGAAAGGGAACACTACCCTCCCCCCCCCAAAAAAAAATAACAAGACAGTTATCAAAATGCCAAGTGGCAGAGCATTTCCACAGTTGCATTTGGAACTTACAAAGTCAAGAGAAACCCAGAACTGTTCTTAAAATCTAATCCATTTTCGTGGTTTTGAAGGTTGGAATGCAAACAATTCCGTACACCTGAGAGGCACTGGTACACCTTTCCAAAGTGTTCGTTTTATAAACAGCCTTGAGTTGAGATTCCCAACTTTTATCCAAAGGATGGAGGCTCAGAAAAACTACTTGAGTAGCTGCCCAAGATTATATAACCCATTCATGATAACAGTCAGAGGAAATATGGGCCTGCTATTTATGGCTAGCTTTCACTTGGGAGACCTGTAGGACTTTTTTCCCTGGAGGAAGTTCATCTTATTTGACAAGCACACCGACTGTGTACCAGTCACTGTCCTAAATGTCTTTGAAGAGTGATTCACGGAGCTTTCAAGATGCAACAGACTCAACATGCTCAAGTTGTTCCGTGTGAGGAGTACCACAAGCTGAGTTTGAACCCACATATTCTGAATGAAGACATAAGCTTCTTCACCATCACGCTGGATGCCCTCTTAGAGAGAGGCATTACTCCTTCCAGTGTGTAGCTTTAATGTTTAAATACTACACGCTTACAGTTAAGATCAGTTTCTTCCATACCCATCCTTACCCGATCTGTTTCATTCTCACGTTTATGTCTTTGGATTAGTTGTTCTTTAATTTTTATAGTTATAATTATGCAAATCACTATTATAGTGCATATATTATATAAGCAATTTGGTGATTTGCATATATACCTTTATAACTGATTTGCATATACATCTTATTTACTTATAATCTGATTTTTTTTTTTACCCAAACTATTTAATACTTGCTTGGCTCATCCACTGCTTTGTAAAAACCTACCCCTAAGCATAGAAGCAAACACACTTGGAGAAACAGACATAAATTGTATGATCTTCTCTTTCTTATATAAACAGATTGATTTTGCTTGTGTGTGTGCCCATGTCCATAGAGGTTAGAAGGCATCAGATCCCTGAAACGGGGTAATTATGACCTGCCAGGCACAGGTACTGGGGCCAAACTAGGATCTTCTGAAAGAGCAGAAATTATTCTCCACCACCACACCACCTCCTAAGACTCCTTTTCTTTCTTTAGAAACACCATATATCAATTGTACAAGGCAATGAATTGCATTATGACATGTTCATACACTTACCCAATATACTTTGATCTTATTCACCCCTCCTTAATTGCCCTTATCTCTCTCATTCCTTTAGCTAGTACTCAATCCTAGAAAGTCAAGCTCATTATACTTTCATGTATTCTTTAAAGCCTATATTCTGAGTATGACAGAAACCATGATCCATTTGTCTTTCTGAATGGTTTACTTTACTTAGTAATTGATTTACAATTGCATCCATTTTCCTGAAAATTATATAATTGTGTTCTTTATGACTGAATAATACTCTATTATGTATATATACAACATTAACCTAATCATTGTGGACGGATAACTAAGCTGATTCATGACTTGGCTATTGTGAATATCGAATTGGCTATCAGTTTTGTCTACTGTATGTGAAATTAGATTATTCCATGTTTATAAACGTATACTATGGATTATATGGTACTTCTATTTATAATTGGTTGGAGACTTTTCTTACTAGTTTCCATAGTGTCTGCACTAATTTATATTCCAACTAACATATTTTCCTCCCTCTATCCTCAGGAACAGAGTTGAATATTTTCTTGATGACAACCAATCTGACTAGTGTGATGTGGAGTCTCCATGTAGTTTTGATTTGCACATGTTTTTATGATGTGCTTCTTTCTCACACATAGGCTGGGATGTCACTGTCACCACGTTCTGTCGATAGCAGATACGTTGTAGATTCCGGCAGATACATCAGCAGAAGCAGATGCTTTCTCTGGATGTGACACTCCAATGGTAAAACGCAATGCAACATACAGGCAGGAAGCAATGATTGGATCATGTTTGCACAATGCACCCGCTACAGCACGGTTATTGTAACATGCACGCCCACCTGTCCCATCTCCCTCTTCCACACACTCAGATTGCAATGTGTTCTCTATAGCAGAGTCATGTAATACACAATGAACTTCGTATCAACTTTCTATCGTGTAATTTGATCTTTCTGGGAGTTATTTATTAACAGTTCTTCCTTCCTCCTTCTCCTTTTTCATTTAATTCCCAAGTTCCTTTCACTAAAACCATCACAGAGAGAAGTCAGAAACATTAAAAGAAACAGCTGTCTGTCATTTCCTTGTGCTGGAGCCCTTGTCCTCCTGATGCACCATGTCCCACTTGAGAGTGAGTTTCTTCTTCCCTGGTACAATATCTCTTTCAGATTTCTTTCCTCTAGCCACTGGCTTTTCTTTCTCCTCTCTTGATCCATTTGTTTTATGGATGTATGATGCTGGGTCTCATCCCCAGGGAATCAGCTAAACTTTGAGTTTTCAGTGAGTGAGATTATTAAGCATGTGGCAAGAAAGAGTAAAAGAGTGAACAGTATTGAGCAGATAGATGGGAAAACATCATCAAAGCTGGCACTTACAACATCCAACAGAGACAACTGGTGTAGCCTCATTGTGAGGGCAAACAAAAGTTGCGCCATCAACTGGTGGCTTACAACATCTAGCAGAAATCAACCGGGACATGCCAGAGTTTCTGATTGAAGTTTCCAAGCAGGTCAGACCAGTCTCTTCATAGATGAGCTTCTAGCTTCCAATCACCACCGCAAGCATTTTCTATTATGACAAAAATAGTAGAAGCCTGTGTTGAAAATGGTTCAGTTTCTCGCTGTTCCCAAGGACACCGTGTTTTCAATGACTGTACCTGCTTGCTGTTTGCCTGTCTCCATGTCACAGGGCCAGGCAGCTAGTTGAGTTTATGAACAAGGAGCCCTGGAGGACACTTTGACACAAAGTAGCCTGGGAAATCTGAAATAGAGGACTGCCACCTGCAGAGAAAGGTTCTCAGTGAGCTTAAGTTGGGTGTGGCAATGTACCAATGCATTTGATCTTACACTGGGCTTCCTTTTAGTTGATCTATTCTTAATCACCCTCTTCATTTGATTGGAAGGAATATGCAAGCAGTGAAGTTTCAGAGCCATTGCCTACATGAAGATAAATCCCTTTCATATTTCCATTAACTTATCTAGATATTAATTTCCAAGTGAGAAAAAAATTCCCCTCAGCATTTTGAAGCCATTGTTCTATTATCTTCTGGTTTCCAAAGCACTGCTGCAAAATCCACTGCCAAGGTGATGTGTAATTCTTCCCTCTTAAGTTGACTCTCCTTCCTGCTCAGCTATATTAAGAAACGCTGTGATGATCAGAGTCATTTCATATCCATAGCGGTAGAGATACCACGTGTCCTTGTATGTCTTTGATAATCACGTCTCACCACTGCTACACTTTTTAAAAAATATTTTTAGTCATATATTGTACCTACTTGTCTGCCTCTGTTTTATTCTCTGTCTTTCCATTTTATCTCTTTGAATGTTAGTCCTACTTTAGGGAAAATATGATCTGCTTAAACTCAGTTCTTCCACTGAACTCTGACTTCTCTACCCTCATATACATTTCCCTTGAAGAACTCTTTCTTTTTTCTAATAGTCTTTTTACACTACCTCTGCTTTAAATGTTGGAAGCAATGTCTTCTCTGGCTTTTAAACAACAATGGAATTCTGTTTGTTCGTTTTTCAACTCTTCATTTGCCTTCTTTGTGTTTTCTTTTGTTTTCTTTTTAGTTTCTTACCTGTTTTCTTCAAGTCTAGTACTCTGGAAATGCAACAGTTGTTTCTCTGTGACTTAAAAGGAACCTGGTTGGTTTGGGGAGAGATGGAAGTCTACTGGAATGAGAGTTTCAAGTTTTTTTCTCCTTATCCAGTAAAGAAAAACAAAAAGTTATAAACTTGTTAACCAGGATTTGGGAGGAAAGAGCAGAGGACAGCATGCGGGATCGGAGACCTATTTTGTAAGTTTCATGAATCTCCTGGATTTTATCACTTCCGTCCAACACTTTAGTGGTCTTGGTGATTCAAGTTTGCAGGTCCTCTGGTTGGAAAAAATATTTTTTTCCTTCATACCATAAAGTACCCATCTCCTACCAAGATGGAAGAGAAACATCTGATTGGTTATATGGATTATGTAAATAGACTCAAAAGATCCAACTGTTGCTTATAGAACCATACATTTTCTCTTCTTTTTACCACCACCATTCCCCTCAGCCTTGCAGTAATTGGTAGTCCCGGTCCTGCTGTGATGGAATGGACCTGTATCCTGTTAGTGCCCACTTGTCCATTTAGGTGTTAGCTAACTTTGCTTTGCTAGATCAAAGAGCACTCATTTGTCTGGCTCTCTTTCTCCATATATTTTCTGGCATCTTTCTCCCTGTATTTCTTTGTCCTTTCTTTATCCATGCCATTATTTATTAATCTACATACTCAGTGTTTTAGGACTTTTAGTGTTTGAGTATTGTTCAATCTACAAACTCTCTGTTTCCCTTTTAACTGACAAAGAAATGAAAACCCACAGAAGCCATTCTTTCTGGCCAGCATCAGAAAGAAAGTAAGCGGTGGAGCAACATGACAGATGGTTAGATTTCCTCAGGACTGAAAGCATAGCTTTGGTCCTTGCCCAGATTTCAGATTTCACACTTCTGAGAAGCATGTGAGTGTTTCATTTTTTTTTTTGTGGTGGAATTTTGCCTCGGGTTAACACATTGTAGGACTCTTGCTTGACTTCATCAGTAGAAAGTGCTTTGTATCTTCTAATAAGATCCCAAAGTTTCTGCTTTATGTCTCATTATGTGTGCTCCTTGGGCAGGACATGAAAATCCCTTGGCATCATTTTCCAGTGTTCACCATAAAGAAAGCACCTCAGGCCAGACCAATGAAATGGCACTCTGTGACTAAAGCCCTATTTCTGTTAATCAGGACTTGGCACTGCATATTGTATGTTTCTTTTACAAAAGGGTTTTGTGTTCCTGTTTATTTTTGCTTGATAGGTCATTGGTATTGGTTTTTGCTTTGATTTCTTTTTCAGATTAAAAAAAGTATTATTTATTTTTAATGCAACTGGAACTCATTTTAAATCGTGCCAGCTCAATGCGCAGCAGTTCTTTGGGGAGATGAGATCATGGTTGGATGGAGGAAGGACCGATGTGGCACCTGAGTGGCATGCTTATTGACTACTGGTGGCAGTTAGTCAACCTAGTGAGAAAGTATCTCCTAGAGAGGTTTTTATTGTTTCTGACTATAATAAAGGCCAGGTAACACAAAAGACTTGGGTAACACAATGTGAAAGCTCTAAACAATGTTAGTTTTAAGGAAAAGAAGTACAATGTCAAAAAGAGGGTTTGTTTTTTTTCCACAATGACTAGCTGCAGATAGAGGACCAGTTAGCCTTTGACTCTGTTCAATGATACCTATTGCATACATAATAACTTTTTAACTTAGTTACAAGTTGAAAAGTAGAGAAAATGTTGCTGACTTTATGAGTTTATGAATGTTGACTTTATAATGAGACATTGTTTTATTGTGATGTAACACATCCTGAAGGACCCTAGTTATACATCTCAGGGCAACCCTACTCCACCCTCTCAGAACAACCCTAGGACCCAGATCATCACATGTCCCTTTTTACTTACAGAAAATCACTTTTCTGACTTCTAAATCTACAGCTTAGCTAACGTATTGTTGTACTTCATGAACAACACCATATATATATATATATATATATATATATATATATATATATATATAT
>NC_034610.1:36173263-36180761 GCF_900095145.1 Mus pahari
TGTGTGTGTGTGTGTGTGTGTGTGTGTGTGTAAAATGTTACTGTCTCTATCTCCTTTTGCTTTCTAGTCTCTGAATTCCATTTATTTTGTTATATATAATTGTAGCTCTCATTACTGTTTTTCTGAATTAATGCTCTAATATGTGAATATCCTAGAATGTAGTTATCTGTTTCAACTGATGGAGAATTGAGCGGGGTTTCCAGCTGATACCATGACAGTAGCAGTGGTGTAAACCTGACTATACACGGGCCATTGTGGGCGTCTACTCCCCTCTCATGACCACATCTCTAGGAGTAGACAGATTGCGGGGCAATAGCCTCAGCCTGCATTGAATTTTAGTAAATACCGTCAAATCATTTTACAGATGCAATTGCTATACTCCTCACATCTCTGTGCTCATATATTCCAAAACTATTCCATCTATTGACTCTGCCTTATCAAATTTAAACTATGACTATTGACTGAAACTCCCTGACTTTAATGACTGAGTCTGAAAACCTTGGCTGGGAGGTACCATCCATTCTTGTGCAGCTAAAGTTACATGCAGAGCTTCCTACACGGTCTTTGGGCTTTCTCTTGGTTCTGGCACTTTCCGTGATTTCTAAAGCAATTTATCAATTTTTCTGTTAATCTTGTGAAGTACACTCGAATACTTTCAATCTGCTTTTCATTGAACAGTCTTTAAGACTGACTTACACCAACTCTAAATCACTCTTTCTCAACAAGTAGCTTTTATTTACTTGGTCACTGTGGCAAAATTATAGGTTGATTCAATTACTGGAAAGATTTCAGAAAAATTGGAATATATTGACCAAATGAAAGGCTCTAACTCAGCTCTAAAAAGTCCTGCAATATCCAATAGGACTTTAAAATGTTAAAAGGGAATCATCCCTGAAAAAAGAGGTCTGCAGAAAGGAGACCCATCTGCTCTCCTGGAGTGATTATCTATTTCATTCGAGTTGCCATTTCTATCATGTTCATCGTCTCTAAACCAGAATTTGACTCCAAAAGAAGCCTGACTCTTTTATTTTTCATTTAACTCAAATGGGCTCATGAAGAGAGAACAATCACTTGAAGCAAATTGAAACTTTAAAACATTAGGCAGAAAAAAAACCTTTGGTAGAAATGAACCACTGTATCTCTTTCTTAAAAGCATATTTTCTATAGTTGGCACATTTTAGAAGGGTCACATAGGTAATTCCTCTTCAAGATGTATTAATAACTGTAAATGTCTAAGGGAAAATTACATGGTAATATCAAAGTGTCACTAAGAAACAGACCTAACTATGACTTTACAAAGGATCAGTTAAGCAAATGCAAAAGGAGGTTTTTATTTTTTTAATTTTTGTTTTGTTTTGTTTTTTTTATTCTACTTCATGGTTATCACCTTGGTTTAGTCTTCATGTAGTGAATATATCCATCTCATAGAATAAGATAGTAACAATCTCATAAAAGGCTTAAATGCCAATTAGAATTCCATTTTATGAATGAAAAATAAGTGACTTTGGCAGTTGGGAGTGTTTGCTATTCTTCCAGGGCAGATAACTTGGGGTCCCAGCACTCATGACAGGATGCACATCATCTATTCTAACTCCATCTGCAAAGGATCTAATACTCTCTTCTGGCCTCCAATAATGGCACACACGCACAGAAACACACAAACGTGAATGAATGAATGAATGAATGAATAGGATTTATGGTTGGAGCCATGGCTCAGTGGTTAATAGCACTTTTCTATCAGAGGACCTGGGTTTGGTTACTAGAACCCATATGGCTGCTCTAAACTGCCTTTCACTACAACTATAGAGGATCTAATGTAATATCTGACTTCTGTGGGCACCAGGCTTTCATACATACACATAAATGCAAGCAAAAATATGTACATGCATAAAAATAAAAACTAAGTATAACTGTTTTGATGTAGATGCTAAGCAAGCACTCTTTCATTGAGCTATGTCCTCAATCAGAAGTTATTTTTTAAATGTATTGTCTATATTCAAATAGATAATATTCTGTTACCCAAGGAAATTTTTACAAAAACATGTATTAAGTATTAAGCACATCCCTCCCATGCTCTCCTACCCTCCCCTTCCCTCTATGTCCCCTCCTATTAGCCTATTTTGTTCTCCTAAAAATTTTGTTCCTAACTTTCAATTTATATATATATATATATATATATATATATATATATATATATGATTTTATGTATTTATATCAAATCTAAGAATGATAAGAGAGACATATATTTGTCTTTCTGCAATAGAATTGATTTGTTTAATATAATTGTTTCCAGTCACATCCACTTTTCAGAGAGTAACACATCCCATTGTGTCAGTCAGCTACCATACTGTCTTATTCATCCCTCCATCATTGGACAGCTATGTTGATTTGGTTCCATGACAAAGCTATTATGAACAGTGCCCTAAAATAAAATGCAGATATGCAAGTTTATGTGTATGATATTGGCTATCAAAAATGATTTTAACCATGTTAATGCTTATGTTAAAATGATCATGTTTGTGATATATAATTTGGAAAACAAGAAGAATCCAAAATGTTAGCTTGCTTTTATCACTTTATTCTTCTGTCCGTGCCTGCCTACATTATTTTCTGTGATTTCTTCCTCCTCACTCCTTTGACAGAATCTAAGGTAAGTTACATGAAATTTCTGGTCACTTTCAAATAGTAGAAAAAGACTCCCAAAGTTCAATCTTGCACTGGCAAGAAAGACCAGCTGACATTAAAATACTTTAGTAATATTACTAAGCTACCTACTATAGAGGTTGGTATAATGCACACACCAACCACCAGAACTCACATAGGCATTTTCCTCCTATAACTAATTAACTTTATAGTTACTATCCTTTCTACCCATATAAACTGTATTTACTAAAATAAGTTCCCCTCTCTCTGTGTCTGTCTGTCTCTGTCTCTCTGTTCTTCTCTCTCTCTCTCTCTCTCTCTCTCTCTCTCTCTCTCTCTGTGTGTGTGTGTGTGTGTGTATGTGTGTGTGTGTGTGTGTGTGTGTTTCTCTGCCTGTCTCTGTCTCTCTGTGTGTGTCTCTATCCCTGCCTTTTTGCCTCTCTGTCTGTCTGTCTCTGTATATCTCTCTCTGTATCTCTTTCTCTCTCTCTCTCTCTCTCTCTCTCTCTCTCTCTCTGTGTGTGTGTGTGTGTGTGTGTGTGTGTGTGTGTGTGTGTGTGTGTGTTTCTCTGCCTGTCTCTGTCTCTCTGTGTGTGTCTCTATCCCTGCCTTTTTGCCTCTCTGTCTGTCTCTCTCTCTCTCTCTCTCTCTCTCTCTCTCTCTCTCTCTCTCTCTCTCTCTCTCCCTTTACTTCTTTGTCTAAAACCAAATGGAAATAGTTGCTGCTCTTGGGGGATGTACATATGAAAACATTAAGAAAAAAGCCAAAACTATCTAGAATATTTCACTTAAGGTTGACATTTCATTGTCTATTTAATTGAATATTCTAGAGACTAAAATATTTTACTATTATGCTGCACATGTATCCTAGACTGACCTCCAGTTCCCCAAGGAGCTGAGGACCATTGACCTTGAACTTCTGATCCTCCTATTTCCACCTATGCCACCACACAACTGTGGTCCTTTATGCCCAAGGTGTCTTTTTCCCTGAACTTGGCTCTTTTTGGAAGTCCTCATCCATCTTTGTTTAGCCTGACTTATCCTACTTTTGATGCATACGTTGTTCAGAACATCACAACTCATTCTGTATGCTAGTTTGCTCCTGGAATGCACTTTTGCCTACATGACCAAACACAGTCCCAAGTCTTTATGTTTTCTAAGGCTTAAATACTTACAGTGTATGTCTATGTATTGTAAAATGTATAATGTAATATTTTAAGCATAGCTGTACAGAATAACAACTACTATCCACTTTTATTCTCTTTTTGTCCTATTGCCTGTGAAGATGGGAAGCAAGGATCATTTTGGGATTTTATTAGAAGGTTGTTCTGTATATTGTAATTAGTAGGATGTGGTCTACAGATTCCAGTTACCTGCAGATGCAATTAAGGCTTGCATCATCCCATTTAGGGATGGTTTCCAAAAGCACACTTTGTATCCTGCATTCAGACTTACCATAAATCAATTGAGGAGAGAAAGTGTCACAGGAAACAACCCGGTATAACTCTGGGGAGCACAGAAGAGACAGGGTTTGACATATGTAGAGCCACCACACTCACTAGAATGACTAGAATGACTAAACTGTAACAGTATTGTTCAAACAATGTGGCTTGGTTGTGGGAGGATGCTGAACAGCTGTGTCTGATATGTTTCTGGTTGGTAGAAGACACCGTTACCATTTTGGAGAACTATCTGGAAGTATCCAGGGCATTTAAAAACATACAAATGTTCAGGTATAAAAATGCATATTAAAACCCATTACTCCATATGCTAGTTGAGAGAGAGAGAGAGAGAGAGAGAGAGAGAGAGAGAGAGAGAGAGAGAGAAGGAAATCAGGCACCTTATGTTCTACCACTAACAACCTTAATAATTCTAGAAATTGAAAAACTTTAGTCAGAAAAATGCCCTTCTAGATGATTTATTTTTGATAGTCCAAAGCTGAAAATAAGCAAATGATTATCATTTGGAGAATGAACATTTAAATATAACATAGTCATATCATGGTAAATTATTCAATAATAAAATAAACAAAGTCTGCACACACATACACATGCACACACACATACACACGCAAACATACACACACACACACACACACACACACACACACACTGGTTTTCAAAACCAAAGGAAGCATGACACAAAATTCTAACATTCTACAGGGGCTCTTGTCTGTTACAGAATAAGAAAATTTAACCTAATCATGGTGATGTTGGTAATCAAGTTGCTTTTAGGGGATTTATTGACTAGAAGTTAGCATAATGGAGTTTGGGGCAGTGATTGGAAAAGAAAAATTCTTCCAGTTGCCAAAGGGGTAAAATTTCAGGATGTCTGGTAACAATAACAATTCTCTTCTGTCGGAAAAATCCTTAAGTATGCAGCATATATAATTATAAATGTGCTACCTGAAAAATATAATTGAAATTGCAAAAATTGGGCTAGGTGTGATAGTGTATACTGGCGTATGCCTGTAGTGCCTCCACTCAAGAGACAGAGGCAAGAGGAGTTCAAGGCTAGTCTGGTTTACATAGTGAGATCCTACTTCAAGATCCAAAGGCAGCAGATACAAGCCGGTGGTAAGGCACATGGCCAGTATGTGTTAGAAACCCTGTGTTTCTAAGGTTGATTCTAGAGAAAAACTATGAATTGCATGTTCATCTGTACTTGTGTATGTGTTAAGCAACTTGTACTTCCAAACTCGCATTGCTTTTTAAGGAAAAAAAAATAACTTGCTATTTTCATCTTAGGAAATGTCACCACTATAAAACTCTTATGGTATAAAAAGGTGATTGAGGAATATAGAGGCAAAAATATGGCTATAACTATTGCTTCGAGCACTCTGTTAAAATAATGTCTTCAAAATCGGTGGCATTTTATATTTGCTAGCTTTAGAATTTGTAATTTGTTAATATTCTCTCACAATACATATTGACACATGTTCATTGCTTTTCATTTGTGATTATTTTGCAGGGTAGAAGTGGGTCTTATGTATCCTGGACTGGCCTTGAACTCCCAACTTAAACAGAGGTGACCTTAAACTTCAGGTCTTTCTTTCTCCATTTCCCAGATGATAGGATTACCACTGTGTACTACCACAACTAGTTTATGCATAACTGGAGATGAAATACAAGCAAGTACTCTCCAAACTGAATTATATCCCTAGCTCCTCATTCGTGATTCTAAGTTATTTTTATTATATGGGGAAATGATAGCAAACCAGAGGTTTAGTTTCCAGCTCTGCCACTGCCAACTTGACTCCTCCATCAGAAACGTCATAGTCATTCCACACTCAAACCCCAAGTCAAGTGCTTTTGATCCTGCCATACCTGTTCAGCTCTTGAGTTCGCCTTCCGGGAGAACATGGCCACCAAGCCCTGTTTACTCAATGTATAAATTCAGAAGCATGGTAAATCCTTTGTCACTGCCACTCTTACCACCAGCCCTCCTTAAAACTATTCAGAAACACACCATTTGTATCCACGTCCAAAACTCTAACCAGAGTCTGTATTCTTGAAGATGAAACCCATCCCTCAAACTAACATCCGTCCCCCACCCCAGGTCAATTCTACTTCTCTTCTCATTCAGATAGCCCAAGTTTTGGCTCCAAGTTGTGCTTATTGTAATAGCCGAAGCCTCTTTTCCATCTCTCAGCGCAGGCCGATGCAGTCTGAGCTCTGTCTTCATTTTCACATTTACCCTCCATTCTTGACTCTCTTGGTCTTTCTTTCAGGCATGTTTCTCTTCTAACATTAAGAACATGCCTGACTTAGGGCCTTTGCTTTTGTTTTTGCCTCTAACTAGAAGATTCTGTCCCTAGAACATTACAATCATTTCTCAAAGCACAAAGCAGTCAGTCGAATGTTATCCTCTGAGTGGCTATACCTCTACCCTATCTACAGATGTACTCTGCCACACTCAGAGCTTGCTTGCTTGCTTTGAACAACACTTGACTCTTTTCACACCGTCTCTCTCAACAGTAGATAATCAACTACAGGAAATCAATCTGTCTTCTATAATGTGGTTTCTCGGTCACTTAGAATGGCATCTAGTGCATAGTTGGTACTTTGTTAGCATTTGTCAAATGTTACTAGTTTTATTTCAAATTAGTTGACATTCCCTGGACACATGAAGATGTATATACACAAATAAAACAGGACAGTGACTAAATGATTCACCACAGAAGACAATTCATATATAATACAGGGTCATGGGCCCTAAGGGAGAACCTACCACTATTAGTCTGCTAAATGGAAATAGTATTAAACTGACTTCTAATGACTTATTGATATATCCAAAAATCAATGCACTCTCCACTCTGATGTGAGAATCTTCTATTGCAGAAGATGGTGATGATGAAGGGAACTGAGAGACTACAATTGAACAATGTACAGAGAATAAGAAAGTTCATAATACTTAGCTCTAAATGGGGCATCTGTATCCCATCCATTTCTGCCAAAGCTCAGGGGTCGTTGCAGAAAAGAAGACAGGAAGACCATAAGAGCTAAAGTCTATAAGGTAACTGTGTCTTCTCAATGTAACGGGTCAGCTTGATAATCAATTGACAGCGATTGCAACAATTGCACAAGACCTGTGCAAGCTCAAGAAAGGCAAAATTCCAGTGTGGAGGTGGATAGGAGGGTACAAAGTTCCTTCACAATCTGAGGAGCCATTGGCATTTGATAGAAGCTGGGAGAAGGAGACTCAGATTCCATTAAGAAGGTAGACTCTGGTAAATCAACCATGCTCCATTGAAAGGTGACACAGCTAAGAATATATGGGCAGCACAAATAGAGTTGGTGGGAGGGAGAGAGAGAGAGAGAGAGAGAGAGAGAGAGAGAGAGAGAGAGAGAGAGAG
>NC_034610.1:36180856-36197322 GCF_900095145.1 Mus pahari
GAGGAAGGAGGAGGAGAAGGAGGAGGAGGAGGAGGAGGAGGAGGAAGAGGAGGAAGAGGAGGAAGAGGAAGGAGGAGGAAGTTAGGTAGGAACTGTGAGAAGAAGTTAATATATTGTGTAAATTTCTTCCAAAAATAATAAGAAAGATTTACAGTATGGCAGCATGACCATTCATCTCTCCTCCATGACCCGTCCATAGTTATTCTGCATGAGTTGGTTTGTGAGGGAAGAGGCTGCGTGACTTACCTTTCTCATTCCTTTGACAAAAGATCTGATGAAAGCAACAGAAAGGATAAAGGTTTGACTTGATCATGGGTTGTGAAGTTATAGTCTACCGTGCTGGGATGAATATAGTATTGATCACTGGAGGCAGCAGACCATATGGCATCTACCATTGAAAAGGAAAGAGAGATGCATGTAAGATGCCTAGTGCATCTTCTCCTTTTCACTGGGCTTGGAACCCCAGCACATGGAATGGTACTGCCGACATTTGCAGTAGGTCTTCCCACCCCCATTTACTCAGTCTAGGAACTTGTTCACTGGTATACCCATGGGTTTGTAGCCTATTATTCTAGACCCTGTCCTGTTGAAAACAAATAGTAACTATCCCGTGGTGGCATTGTGTTAATAAAAGAACTGAACAGTTGGTCAGTGGTATATGACACCAACAATAGTAACATTTGAGGCTACTTACACAGTTCTGAAGTCTGACTTAGCCATTATATGAAATGTTTTAAACACCTGCCCAGTAGATGTAGTTTGATGTCATTAACTCTTCCACCAATCATAAAGACAAAGGAAAAGAAAATGAAGGAGGTTGAGAGAGTTATGTGGGTTTTGCTAATATTTTTTAACATATTAAACATTAAAATGTTGAGATGGAGTCATAGATAATTCACAACTCTCTTTTCATTCTCTTATCTTAAACATTTCTAAGAAGTGTATAATCCCTCCTGTGTCAGTATCGACTCTCCGCAATAGCATGGTAGAGCAGTCTATCCTTCTTAGTATTAGTAATTAAATGACATGTAATAGAGGGTCAACCTACATTAAATATATTTTGCTTCGCAATATTGTAAACTAGGCACAAAGCAGCTTTGGGACCTTGATACAATCCTGAGTCTCTCTCTCTCTCTCTCTCTCTCTCTCTCTCTCTCTCTCTCTCTCTCTCTCTCTCTCTCCAGTCCCCTCTCCCATACGGTCCATTCTCACCCTGACCCACCTGGAGGCACTTTACTACTCTCCAGGAGCTCCAATTGTTTTTTCAGTGAAAGACAAAACCAAAACATATCAAGACAAAAATAAAAAAATGTTGTAGGAAATACTTTTTAAAAAGAACAAGCACATTCCTGCACTTGTGCCTCTGCCTTGGTGGCCTGGCCAGCCATGCACTGGCAGGCCATGGCCAACCTGTTTTTATCACATTGGAGAGTCTGACTCAGAGTTCTAAAATCTTTCCACCCAGCTCGCTAAGTTCCCACTGGCAGGTTGCTACCATGCCAGCCCCATGCTTTAGTAGCCCCACAACCTTTGCACCTCAGGCAAACCCACACTTTGCCACCATACCTTTCTCTCTTGAACCCAGATGAGCCACTACATGAAGGAAAACACAAGACAAATTTAGTTCAGAAATGACGGTAACTCAGTCACTGGTCCCAGCAACTAAAATCCTAATCTTATAAGCCTTATTAAATCTAAATCCTCTGGTGGCTGACAGATCTGCCATTGAAACCAGGAGACACTCATAACTACATCTTGTCCTCACGCTATCCCCATCCAAAAAAAGGCCTAACTCTCTCCTGCTTCCTCTCTCCCTCCATCCAATGCAGAAGTTCCTCCTACTCGCACAGTGATTGGCTCCTTTATTCATTAGGAAATTGGTTCACAAGAAGTCACCTGAATATGTGACTCACTCCTTATCTGCATCCCCTCCCAGGAGAGTGGAATTAACATCAAAATACAAACAGCACCAGGCCCATCTGCAACAAAAATTAAACAACAAAATAGGCAAAAATATATCCATCCCAGGCCTTGCTCTCCTACATTATCCAAGGAAGAAGGAAAGAGAAGAAATATCTTCCTTTGTTATGGAAAATAGGTGAACCTTTGTCAATGCTGCCTACCAAACATGCTTGATGTGCCCACTGGTCAGACATGATATTCCTAGTCCAGTCATTCTACTAAAGGAAGGAAACACACTACTACAGAAAATGAAAGCAGCCAAGGCGGTGGGGGACAGCAGTGAATTAGGAATAGCAGGGGCTGAGAAAAAGGGCTGGTTTCCAAAACAGCAGAAAGGGGTTGTAGAAAGCCAAGGCTTTGGAGTATACTCTCAGGCTTAGCCTCTGGATTTAGATCCTCCTCATGCTTGCTATGTTACATTAGAGCTCCTTTCAACTCAGGCAGTGTGAGTTGTGATTTCATATTGAACACAAAATATTAGGGTGTGCCTGTGACTTCCTAGCTCTTGTCTCTCGTCCTCCCAGGAGCTAGGCAGACGACTTGAGAACTAGGGAGACTGTAGATTCTCTCTGTGCTAAAGCTTCACTGGTGATTGCTGCCCAGGTCTAGATTTGGGAGGAAACGGTTCAGCATGAAGTCATCACCTGCTATTGAAACTCCAGCTCACTAACATAATAAACTGGCCACTCTCCTGCTCCCTGACAGAAAACCCCTGACTGTAAATAGTAAAGTTCCTCTTTGACAAGAAAGTAGGTATGCTTGATTCCTGCTAGATGCAGGTATTCCTCTGTGACAGACTCTACACTCCAATATCTTGTTTGAGAAATCCCTTTCTGAATCATGTGTCTGACTCAGGCTCCTTGGTGCTTTTTACATACATTTTGCAATTATTTTGACTATAATTCCATGTACCTAACAAACATTCTAAATGACTTCATTCATTTGGAATATTTTGTATTATGATAAGTGATACATTAGAAATCTCCCCTTGGAGATTTTCTACCTGTTGAACTGGGACAAAGCAAGATAAGTTCATATTTGGTTCTGTCTTTGCCATTAAAAATCTCTCTCAAGACCTCTGGTAGACCACAAAGCTGCAGATAATACCAAACCTTTTATACAAGTATTGTGAGACAGAACTAAAGTCAACATAATAACTGGTGTGCTACTAAGTGATTGACAGGCAGTTGGCACATGGAGTGTGAATACACCAATGAATGGATGGTTCATGTCCTCTGACAGGTGGGACAATGTGGTGTAAAATTTAATCATGCTCCTCAGAACAGAGCACAATTTAAAACTGTTGAATAATTCACTTCTGGAACATCCCATTTAAGATTTTAATAGCATGCTTGATCATGGATAACTGAAACTTGGGAAAGCAAAACTGCATAAAATACATTCTTATTTCACAGAATATATACCATTAAAGTGGGATCTTAATATATATATTTCACAAAATACAGGTATCTTTCAATACCATAAAACACTGTTCCTTCCTGTTAACAATGATAAAGGAGAGGGCATTTAGGGCTGAGCATCCCACAGTCTCTTACATTCTGCATATTGACCAACTGCCATCTCCATAATAGTTACCATCTACTAAAAAAGAATTGATAAATGCATCAGCAGCTGGTTTAATATTATGTCTATATAGCAGAATAATAGTAATAGGTTCTCCCATAGGGCCTATCACCTACCTAGCCACAGGTTCGTGGCCCCAATAACAGGGCCATATTAGGTTCCATCTTGTTAGAAAAAGTGTAAGAGATGAAATAAGTAGAAGATGACACTGCAGCATTTCTGTTTTCTGAACACAGTATGGCAGTTGCACAAAGGACTCACAGAAGTTGTGTCAGCATGTACAGGACCTGCACAAGTTCAAGACGGACAATACCACTGCATAAAAGGAAGAAAGGAGAATGAAGCCCCACCCATAGCTGGGGGAGCTATTGGTAAGTGATCACTGCTGATGAGAGAAAACCAGTATTCTTTAAGAATGCCACCCCTAGAAGATTAACCACACTGTAGGGAATGGGCCCACATCCAAGAATATTTAGGAAACACAATTGAACCTGATTTTTTTAAAGCTGGCATGAAGTTCAGACATGCTAAAGGGCATCATGCAGATGAGGAGTCAAACAATAAGAGACAGAGGGAGATATGACAATCCTGCTTCAAAACATCCTAGAGCTGGGAAGAGGCACAGTGACCAAAGTGTTTGCTGTGTGAATGGGAGAACTTGCCATTAGTTGCCCACACCCATGTAAAATAAGAAGCTGGGAGCAGTGGCTAGAGAAACCAAGATAAAAGAATCCCAGAATCCAGAGAATCTAGCCAGTCAGTCGAGTCAACTTGGAAGGCTCCAGCTTCTCTAAGAGACATAATCTCAAAAAAATATGGTGGTGAACAAATGAAAAAGACATCTGCTGTTGACTTTTGGCCTCTCCATATTCACTCATACACATGTACACACACACACACACACACACACACACACACACACACACGCACACACACACACACACCAATATACTTTTCAAAAAAATAGCTGCATTTAACCTGTCTTCATCACCAAAGTTTGACCATCTTCCCTGAACTTCCCAGGACTTGCGGGCGGTGTCCAGAGGTAGCCAGCGCCATCTTGTAATGGCATTATGTGGCTTCCCCCAGCTCACAATCATTTATAATTATATTTTCAGTGAATCTGGTGCCCTCTTTGACCTCTGCAGACACCAAGTATGTATACGATGCATAAAATTCATATTGGCAAAATACTCATATGCATACAATAAAATTTTAAAATCTAAAAAGGGAAAGAACTGGATTGGGTGTTTTGATTTTAACATGCATTGTACTTTTCTATTTCTAACATAATGAGCAGTAGGTTCTAACCAGTATTTTTATGCAATGTACTTAATTTTCAGGAACAGATTCCTGTAACTATCATTTTAGTATACTAAACTAGACCAAACAATCTATTCAACATTCACAAAGTTCCCACTACAGTCTGTGAATTAGAACAAGGTGCTGTGGTGAAGCCAAAAAAATCATGTGATTTCTCACCCTCAAATGGCTCAGCCATAGCAGGGAAGAGGAATATTTATTCACCAAGGCACTCTACAGATCGCACTGTGGTGAGCAATAAAATAAACAAAGCTCCATGAGAGCAGAGAAAGAATCATTCTGATTGGCTCGAGTGAAAACAAATTCACAGTGAAGTTTGAACCATGAGACAAAAGTGAAGTTCATTAATATATGAATGTGTATTGATAACCTCAAAGATCCAACAATGTCAGCAAATACCTCAAGCCCTCCCTGTTTTCAGTAGTAGGCATGATTCCTAAGGTTGATGGAAAGGGAATTTAATTATGGCAACGGGTAGGGTAATCAAGATTATGAGCAAAACATAGTTCTTAACAAAGTGCTTGCATTATTTTGAAATTATATACTGTTGAACAATAACTTATCACCTGTTGGTATCAATTTATCTGTAAAAGTAGAACTTCAATGGAAAGATCTCAGAAGTTTCATAAGTTTGAAAATGCCTTAATTATATAACATCCATCTCATTCTATAAAATTCCCTATCATGGACAAAGTGCCACATGCATAGCCTCTGACTCAAGACACGTAAGATCTTCTTGGAGAGGTCCATTACTACTAAGCAGTGGATCCGTAAATGCCAAATAATGAAGACCATGCATATAGAGAGCACATAAGATCCCGCCACACACACATGCACAAGAAAAACTTTATGAAGAAGAAAAGTCTTAAAACATTGCTCTCAAGAAGTGGAGATTTGGTTAGACAATCTGTAGTGACTTCTTTCTCCCTTATAGTGTCTGCTACCTCTGACAGAAAGCAGCCATTGTTGGAAGCATGGAGATTCTTGTGTCCTTAGATCTCCAGGGAACCCAGAAACATTAAGCACTCAAGATTTTTCTTTCAAGGGGAAGAATATATAACATGGTTTTCTAGAATGCTGGGAATTGGAAGGGATTGAACGCTGGGTGACCTGCTTTACCTGGTGGGCCAAACCATAACAAGATCCTACAACCACAGCCAGAGGAGGCTAGTAATCCAAATGACCCATATAGCCATGGACTCCCCAAGCTCCAACAACCAGGACCATAGAACCCAAATGACCTCTATGCTATCTGCATGACCAAGACCAGGCTAGATCTTTTCCTAGGTGTCTTATTTAGGATTTACATTGCTTTGAAGAGACACCATGATCATATCAACTCTCACAAAGGCAACCATTTAACTGGAGGCTGGCTTACAGTTTCAGAGGTTAGTCTTTTATTGTCATGATAGGAAGTATAGCACTGTGCAGGCAGACATGATGCTGGAGGAGCTGAGAGCTCTACATCTTGATCCAAAGACAGCAGAAGGATACAATCTTCTGTAGGCAGCTAGGAGGAGATTATCATCTACAATGGGCAGAGCCTGAGCATAGGAGACCTCAAAGCCCACCTACACAGTCACATGCTTCCTCCAACAAGGCCTCACCTCCTCCAGTAAGGTCACACCTCCTAATAGTACCACTCCTGATGGCCAAGCATTCAAACACATGAATCTATGGGGCCAAACCTATTCAAACCACCACACTAGGCCTTTAAACTAGTACAGGTAGCCTATTTTTCGAACCCATCTAGAGAAATAGCATGTACTCTGAGTTGAGTTGTGATGTTATTACTCTTCCGTGTGCACTAGGGATTATATTGCACCAGGAAATCTTTTCCAAAATATACTGCATTTAAATTTGTTGTGAATAAACCACTGGAGATCTGATTTCCTGAAGTCATGACTCAGGTTAATGAAGTCAACCTGAGCCAAGTTTTCACTCTCATCTCTTTGGTGTTTCTTTCCCGGCCAGGCCTCTGTACGTGTCAGTACAGAATCCCTCTTTGATTTCTAGACCACTGAAATCCACACTCATCCCTTACACCCAATTGATATCTCCCTCATCGTTTGCTTCACTTGGAACCAAATCTGTAGATGTTTAAATCCTTTATGTGAAATGGAATAACATTTGCATGTAACTCCCACATATCCTTCCATATATTTCAGGTCATCTATGCATTACTTATACTGCAACATAAACATTTATGAGTGATTGTACTCTATTGTTTAGGGAGTTATGTGTTCCTTTCACGCACAGTTGTATCTTTGGGGCCATTTTGGATCCACTAATGGTTGAAAGTACAGATGCAGAATGCACAGAGAGCTGACGGCAGTATTACATCATCGCATCAGTTATCCACTAACCAAAGATGCAGGACTCACTGTAGAGCAATTAGTAAAGGCTGCTTCTCAAGGCTTTTGCAATACATTAACTCACAAACATTTTATTACTTCAGTCAACTCTCTGAGTTTTATGTGGTCATCAATCGCAACTCTGCAAGTAAACCCACAATGAATGCCATAGCGTAATGATGAAAAACACATTGCCTTATTCCCAGCGCTTATTATTAGTGACAATACTCTTCTCAGTGATTCACCCTCTTTGTCCCTGAACACTCATAGTGACGATTATCTCATCGTTGCAGGCATTGTTGATGGGCATAGTATTCTGTGGAGGGTATTAGTCTGCTTATTATATTGTGGCATGTTCATAAACTCTCCATAGTTCATGCAATGTTATTCTTACTCTGAAAATGGCTTTTTAGGGAACCAGTATGAAATTTTAATATCAGAAATGCTTTTGGTTAAACACAATGACTCATTCACAACGTGGTAGTCATGCATAGCAAGTTGTGAAAATGTGAAAATTCTTCCATTATTTCATAAAGTCAATTTAAAAACATCAGCCAAAACTGTGAGACAAGTTTTCATCAAGGTTTTGCGAGCTTTACCCACAGTTATAAAGACAGGCAGGGGAATACATGCTCGACATCACAGTCCTTTTCCCTCACTGCCAGTATGGCCTGGCTCTCTCATACTCCCAGGTGTGTTCTGTTGCCTTATTCCTTCCCATCCATCTGCATTCTCTTCTAACTTTCTAAATTAGGTGGCTACCAACCTCTCTCGAAGTCTGTAAAATAAAATAGTTTTTTTTCAAAACATTTTTTTTTAAGTCCTGAAAGTGCTCACCTATTTGTATAGAATACCATGTGCTTTCCATGCTCAACAGGATATTTTACACTTAGGGAGCATGTAACTTGAAGACAGCACTGATGAACTACTGGATCTCACTAAGTACTGTGACAGCTTCCTTTCCAACCCTTAAATTTGGTTCGTGACTTGGTCCTGACTTTAATTTCCAAACCATAACTCACCGTTAACATAGCGAATAGAAATGAAAGACCAAGACTTCAAAGGAAGCAATGAACATGGCCTTATTCTATCTCCTCCTGGCTGGAATATAAGACACTTACTATATAAATAAACTTGACAGCAACACTGGCCATCCTGTCTACGGAATCAGTGCCTCATAACTTCTAATTTGACAGGAAGCCTCAAACCCCTTTCCACACTAAAGCCTAACACCAGAAGAGAAACGTGGGAACAAGAAGCCATTTATCTGAACTGCAGAAACATTGCTACTTATTCTGTGCTGTGTTCAGAGGTGGAGGGACTGCCTGACTGAGAACTAATCTTTTCCTTTTGCAAACTTTATATTTCACAAGAAATGCAACTAAGAGATGTTTCTTGCCAGGACACAGCAGTATAGGTCTGTAAGCCCAGAACTCAGTAGGCCTGGGCAGAGGATTATAAGTTCAAAGCCAGTGTGAGCTATAAAATGAAACTCTGTTTCAAAAAATAGTGAAGCAAAAGCCAATTTTTTTTTCTTTAATAACAGACATAAAACAAGAGTTCACAGTTTAAGTGAAACTTGACAGATTTCAAATCCTGTGGTTGCCATATTATTTGTGTGAACAAACTTTAGGAGAAACAAACAAACAGAAAGACTCTGGGAGAAACTGAAAAGTTGGAGACTATGGGACTGAAAATGACTCTGAGGAGCCAGGTAAATTCACAGAGAAGAAGTCAGGACCCTGCATTAAAGAGCATCAGCGCACTCCGGGGAAGGGTCCAGAAGATGCTAAGAGGCTTTTTGGGCAAAGAGGAAACACATACCCAAGTCCATATATTAAAAATACTCACCAAGTGGCACCTATTCCAGTGTTCAGCCTCTGTTCTGGTTAGGGAAATTTGTAAAGGAACTGGGGGACGGGGGAGAGGTTATACTTAAACATTATCTGGACACTAATGATATTTATATGTGGGAAATGAGACCCCAGGTCACTGATTTCTCCAAGGTCATCTGAATGATACTGGTCAATTCCAAGTGATGAAGTGTGACAATCAGGATTCTCACTTAGCCTGGAATCTCCATATCCTTCTCCCATGACTCCTCACCCCAGACTCCTACAACTACCCTTGATCCCCAAACTCTATTAGACAAGAATTATTAGTCATTGATTTTGTGGTGTTTAACCACATCTTCAAACGATGAATTCTTTTTTTTTTTTTTTGGTTAAATTTTTAATTACATTTATCTATTGATTTATTTATTCACTTTAAATCCCAATATCAGTACCTCCTCTCCTCCCAATACTCACTCAAGCAGATTCTCCCCCCATTCCACCCTCCCTTTTTCCTTTGCTAAGGAGGATGAGCCTTCTGGGTGTTAGCTCCCCTCTCCCCCACCTCCCCCCCACCTCCCCATATCCCCACACCCTCTGTAGCCCTCGATTTACATCTAGTCACTGCAGGACTAAGCACATCCACCCCCACCGGAGGCCAGAGAAGGCAGACCATTTCAGGGAATGGTATCTACCCAGGCAGGCAACAGACTCGGGGACAGCCCCTGCTGTCCAGTGGTTGGGAGACCCACATGAAGGCCAATATGAAGACTGGTATGCCACATAGGTACAGGGGCTTTGGTTGGTGATTCAAGCTCTGGGATTCCTGAAGGGTCCAGGTTTAGTGACTCTGTTTGTCTTTCGGTAAAGTTTCTGTCCTCTTTGGATCCCTCAGTCCTCCTTCCGATTCTTCCATAAGGCTCACTGAGCTCCATCTAATGTTTTCTGTGAGTCTCTGCACCACTTTCTATTGGCTGTTGGGTGGAGCCTCACAGAGGACAGTTATGGTAGGTCCCTGTCTGCAAGCACAACAGAGTATCATTAATAGTGTCAGGGATTGGTTCTTGCCCATGGAATGGGTCTCAATTTGGGACAGTCATTGGTTGGCAATTCCCTCATTCTCTGTTCTATCTCTGTCCCTGTACTTCTAGTAGGCAGAGGACACATTTCAGATCAAAGGTTTTGTAGGTGAGTTACTTATCCCTCGGCCGGGAGTCCTGCCTTGCTAGATGAAATGGCCACTTTCAGATTCACATCTCCCACTGCTAGGAGTCTCAGCTAGAGTTGTCCTCCACATACCCCATGGGGGCTCCAGCCATTCCAGGGCTCTAGCCTGTCCTAGAGATTTTTTCCTCCACCTCTGTTTTCTCTTCTCTCCCCTGCTCTCACTACATCTGATCCCACTCCCCGCTTGCCCTGTTCCCTTCCCCACCCCCTCTCCCACCTAGTCTACCTCTGACATCTATTTTGTTTCCCCCTCTGAGAAAGGTTCAACCATTTTCCCTTGAACCCTCCTTGCTATTTGGCTTCTTTGGGTCTGTAGATTATAGCATGGTTATCCTATATTTTATGGCTAATATTCACTAATAAGTGAGTATATACCATGCATGTCCTTTTGTTTCTGGGTTACCTCACTCAGGATGATTTTCTCTAGTTCCAGAAACTGGAGACAATCCAGATATCACTCAGTTGAAGAACATATAAAGAAAATGTGGTTTATTTACACAATGAAATACTATTCATTCTTCCTCAGAATAAGGAACAAAATACCAATGAAAGGATGTAATTACAGAGACAAAATTTAGAGATAAGATGAAAGGATGGGCTATACAGAGACTCCATCCAGGGATCCATCCCATCATCAGCTACCAAACCCAGATACTAATGCACATGCCAGCAAGATTCTGCTGAAGGGACCCTGATATAGCAGCCTCTTGTGAGGCTATGCCAGTGCCTGGCAAACACAGAAGCGGATGCTCACAGTCAGCTATTGGATGGAACACAGGGCCCCCAATGGAGGAGCTAGAGAAAGTACCCAAGGAGCTGAAGGGGGNTGCAACCCTGTAGGTNNAACAACAATATGAACTAACCAGTACNCCCTGAGCTNGTGTCTCTAGCTGCATATGTAGCAGAAGATGGCCTAATTGGCCATCATTGGGAATAGAGGCCCCTTGGTCTTGCAAACTTTATATGACCCAGCACAGGGGAAGGCCAGGGCTAAGAATTGGGAGTGGGTGGGTAGGGGAGCAGGGGCGGGGGGGGAGGGGATGGGGAACTTTCGGGATAGCATTTGAAATGTAAATAAAGAAAATAATAAAAAAAAATTTAAAAAGGAAAATGTGGTTTATTTACACAATGAAATACTATTCAGCCATTAAAAACAAGAACATCATGAATTTCATAGGCAAATGGATGAACTAGAAATCAATGATTTCTTAAGTGTTTTAGAATAAATTGATACATCCACGGGGGTTTGAACTGGCTAATGTTGTAAATAAATATCATGTAACTTTATAGATAAATTGAGGAACTTTCTTCATTTTTGTCTAAGTAAAAAGAAGTTGAAGGAAGGGGAAGAAATTTAAAGAAGGAAGAGATTCAGAATACATCAGCCTTAAAAGCCCTGATGTTCCAAAGCAGGTAAATATCAGGTTGCTCCTCTTCCCATGTCAAGATGATACATTGGCTCATATTTACTGTACCATTTTAGAAAAACCTAGAACAGAGAGAGATTGATAGGAAAGAGAGAGAGCTAAAGAGAGAGGGGGAGGGAGAAAGGGACAGAGAGCAAGAGAGAGGGAGATCCGACAGAAGCCCATATTTCCTATCAAATTCAGAATAAATTAATACTCAGATGTAATTTTTATTGGCTGTCCAGAGAGAAAGGAGACTGGAATTACTTCATTTTCAAAGTTTTACCTTGAGCCCACTTAGGAGATAGTGCAATGTACTTCTTGGCCCCAGGGACACCAAGTATTGGCTGTCCCCTACCAGAAGTCTTTCCTAATTCTAGGAAACACTCTGAATTACATTGGTGATTTGGAAGAGTCCTCACTCTTTGACAGTTTGTCTATCTATCTGGTTTGTCAGCTCTATGTCACCCTCGGCTAAGATTCTGGACAATAATGAGCCACATTAAAAAACAAAAATTAACCTCCCCCTGACAGTCAGATTTTCATAAAATGGGAAGTGTGAAAGTCTGGAATTGCTCACCCTACTATACCCCAAACGTATAAAGTTGAAAGTATTTGTGCTCCCCAAGGTAAATAACCAAGCCCTACAAATGCCTCTGTTAGTCTCCACTGAGTTCCAGGTGTCAAGTTTTCACACTTAGAGTCCCCGTGTACTCCTCCTGTGTTGCCTTTGTTTAATGTTATGACCCTGGGAGTAAGATGTATTCTTTAGAGGAATAGAACTAGTTAAATGAATCTATATTTAAAAAGGAAGTTTCCTATAATTTTTTATACAGTGGATGCTGGGCAACCCAATGCTAGCTATATGTATCTTGACAGAGAAAAGAACATGGTAGTTACCCAGCCCAAGAAGCTGGAAGCCTAGGGGATCCCAACCTGGAACTGAATGTCTGGGAGCTCCACAAAGGGAGGGTGATTTTGAGTCCACAGTAGAATGGCAACCAAGCTGGAGTCTGATGTCAGCAGAGGCTCCTGCCACAACCGATATACTCAGTGCGAAGCAAGGCAGGCACGTCAATGCTGCCTATGTTTGGGCTTCTTTATAGCCAGGTCCATAGGGAGTTGCTGCTTACTTTAAAGGCAGGTCACATCCCCCGTTACTGCTTTCTAGGAAAGTCCTCACAGGCGCACCTGAAAATAATTCCTTGATAATTCTAAATCCTGTCAGGTTAACATGGAGACCAATCATCACAGATTCTGAACCTTACTGTAGATCTGGCAAAATTATTACTGTTTTGATTAGAAAAAAAAAATGGGTATTGTACAATGTAATATTTCAGGAATTTCTGGACGCTCTGAAATATGCACAATTCTTGCTGACCTGAGGATTTGGTTTTATACTATAAAAGAAGCTGCACACTTCTGGACATACCACTAAATTTTCTATGATCAAACCTCAAAAATGAGCGGTTATATAGGGCCTATTCATATAGTGTGATGAAAAATGTTGCCTTTGTGGTATGTGAAGCCTAGGAAGTATATGGAAATAATCCAAAATAACAGGAACTAGACTTTATGTGTGGCAAATAATGTCACAATGATTGAGTGATATAGGACTGTACAAGGAAGCTTGTGTGTGTCAAATATTTGAGGATGTTTCGATAAAGCCTTCTGTTAGCTCACAAGCAGACTGTCAATATACTTACTAAAATTGAAAATTTCAGGAATTCTAAATATTTGTCATGTTTTATGCCCTGGAAAATAAGTATTTCAGAGGTTTTCTGAGGCCCTTGGAGCCCACGCACTGATTCCCTAGTGAACCAAACATATTATGGAGGTTAATTTTAATGTCAACATGACAAAATCTAGAATTACCTGGAAAGACAGTCTTAATGAGGGTCGGCCTGTGAAATGTTATGAGACATGTATTCACTACATTAATTGATATGGGAGGGCAAGCCCATTGTGGGCATTACCATTCCCTAGGAAGGGGATTCTGAGCTGTGTAAGAGTTAAAGGAAGTGAACTGATCACTAGCATTTCATCCATTAATTCATCCTTCTCTGTTTCTTGACTACAGTTGTGATATACCCAGTTACTGCAAGTTCCTCCCTCCTTGAACCCTCTGCAATGACAGTCTGTCATCTGGGATTGCGGGCCAAAGAAACCTTTGCTTCCTTAAGTCGCTTTCACTGGGGTATATTATCGATACAATGGGAAGAAAGTCAAGATAGATAGGAAGTTAGCAAAGCCAATTTTTTTTCTGAAAATAGTACAGAATTCTTTTGTAACTGTTATGAATGAATCAGTGGCCTAAGGCTTCTTTTGCTTTACCTTGAAAGGAATTCTATGTAGACAACAGCTCTTGTTTCTCTGGGTATCTGGCAGCAAGAAGAAGCAGTGGTGACTGGAGCTCTCTGATTCTGTATTCCCACGAAACCCTTAAGTAGTGGGATCCTTGGTCTTTGCGAGCAGTCAGTGTTGCAGCTCTCAGCCTGGAGTCCAAGATCCTTAGCCCTAAAGACTCTGGGCCCCTTGAAATATTTTATTCTTTAATATTGCTTTTATGATCTCCTTTATTCTCTCTTCCTCTTCCTCTTCCTCTTTCTCCTTCTCCTTTTTTTCTTCACCCCTCCCCCTTCCACGACTAGGAAGATTCTGAGTTCTTACCTCGGATGGTCCTGTACACAGGAAAGACAGCATGAGTCTGGTAACCCATGCCATCTCAGAAGCTGGGATATAGTGGGCTGATGAGGAACTGGGTACTATGATGCATGGTGGGAACACTCATGCCAAGGGCCTCATTGCCACTGGCAGAATCATCCACTGCCACTTTCTTAGCTGGCAAGCAGCAGCTGTGCTGTCCTCCCTGTTGCCCCCAGGTCCTTGCACAGAGGCAGGGACTTGGGTTTGATCGATAGATGCTGGTGATTGGAAGCCAGGCACAAGCTATGGGAACCACTGCCCTGCCATTGCTTTCACTGTCGGCTGCTGCCAGAGCTTTAACTTGAGCCATCCTGTATCTGACACCTGTTCTAATTTCCAGCTCAGTCTGTACTAGTGACAGTAGTCAAGAAAAGACAAATGAAGAAGAGCCTTCATTATCTTGAGGGCGTGGGGTATACGTGTGAAAGCACACATGAAGAGGTCAGAGGACAACATTGGGTATCAGTTCTCACCTTCTGTCTTGTTTGAACTGGTTCTCTCTTGCTGTTCACTATCGCATGTACTAAGCCAGCTGGCCTGCAGACTTCCGGTGATTCTCCTGTCTCCTACTACTGCTAGAGCAACAATGGAATCACAGACACATACACTCCTCAATCCAGCTTTTACAAAGGATATAGGAGTCTATCCTCTGGTTATCAGGCATCAGCAGGATTCAGCAGTTCTGTTGCTGGGCCATCAGTGGAAATGCTCTTCGTTCCCTCCAAGACAGAAATGACTGCAGAGTTGAACTAGAGTTCACTAAGTCTCGAGGCCTCAGAAGGTCTCCCTGCAACTGCTTCCAGCAGCCTTGACTGGGGCTGTTCCTTTAAAATCAGAGCAACAAGCTACAACTTTCAAGTAGTCGTGTCAGGATGTTGGTGTCCATGGTGTGTTCAAGATGTCTGGCACTGGCAGAGCAGAAGTCCAGATGGCTATCAGGATTAGAGTTCTCTTGCACAAGCCTGGCAGGGCAGCTAGGGAGAATCCAGCAGCTGCTAATTATGCAATCAAATTGTCTCATCCACAACCTCTCTGCCTATATAGAGGAAAATGAACATCTGAAAGAGTGCTTTCAATATAAGCTTAAAGAACTCACTATTCATGATAAGAACACATGTAACAAACTTTAACAATGCTGAAACTGTGCTTGACGCATGCTCAGTCCCCAGGCGAAGGGGTTATCCTTTATTTATATCATGGGGATGGCATATATTACAAGCAATGCAGATAAGGTCTGGATAGAAACTGGGTTGCCTAAACCTAGTAACAGAATTTTAACAATAATTTTTCTTTGTATTAGTTCATATGGCAAAGTCAGGAGCACAGTATCTTAAAACATTGAGGCAAGTACTCAAAAATAGTAGGCATGGACCCAAAACCACAAAAAAATAAGCCCTAAAGGACAATATTAGACACAGATTCATAGAAATTTCTTTAAAATATAAAGGTTGATATAACAAAACCAAGAACTCATGAAATGCCTAAGGATCCCAAAACAAATGTAATAGCATCACAAAACACTGACAGACTTCATGGGGAGTTCCTTTAATTTGTAATTTAAGATGAAGTTTATAATTAAAGAAAAGCTGACAGCCTGATTTCTGTCTGTATGTTGCTACCAAATTTCATATCTTTCTAATGAAGACCATCTGCTTTCTTCATTTAGACGGGAAGTCTTGGAGGCATGGCAGAATCCACTCTGGTTGCTCTTGCCCACTCCTTCTCTCTGCACAGCATGCCTTCCCAGCATGCCTTGGAGCACCATGTCTTCTGGAATACATCTAAACTGATGGCAGCTGAGATTCTTAGGGAAATATTTTGATATTCAAGCTATGATAAAAAATCTTTGAGTACAGACTGAAGTGGAGTACATTAATTCAGCAAATATTTATCTATTCAAGTAACTAGAAACCAGAACTAAAACTTCTTAATGTTTTCTGCAATGTTCTAATACACGTGTGGGTATTCTGAATTTGACCATATATTTACTTATCTTTTCCAGCAATGTTTGCACCTTCTTGGTCAATGTGTGTGTGTGTGTGTGTGTGTGTGTGTGTGTGTGTGTGTGTGTG